>NC_056729.1:776557615-776758141 GCF_019279795.1 Protopterus annectens
GGCATAGAGGAGAGTAGAAATTAGGTGAGTATGAGCAGTAGTTATTCTTGCTGCAGGAGAGAGAAAGGGTTTGATTCTGTAGAGAGAGCCCAGTTTTCTGTTAACAGATTTTAAGATGATATTAATAGGGTATCAAAGTTAAGGTTGTTATCTATGGTGATACCAAGTAGTTTGGTAGTAGAGTCTGGGGATACAAGAGTGTTGTTATTGGATGTTACTGTGAGGTTTAATGGGGGGGACTTACTAGTAGGAGTGAAAAGAAGGTGTTTAGTTTTTTTGGGGGTTTAGTAGGAGACAGCGTTGAGTATTCCATAGATGTGAAGTTTTTCTATCTCGCCGTTTTGTTCTTACACGTGGGTCGGAGCTGATCCCTCAGCTCAGAATCGGCCACTTTCAAGCTGAAACTCTCAGAAGCTCGAGACCTAGTGTATATCCCATGATGCTCTATTGTGAATCCCCAGATCGTTTGCCGCTGCAACGGATCAACAGCTCGTCTGAGGAAGCTCGGGCCAGTGATTTAAAATTTCTTATTAGGAATTTTTGTCTTTAAATTAGTATTACTTACTTAGATTTCAAACCTTCTTGATAGGATAAAAGTTTTTTGCCTGTTAGTATAACTTTTTCAGTATTTCTAAAAAGTTTTCCTTCAGGGCTTTAGGCCTCTCTTTCTTGGGCGTGACAGGGCTCTGTCGGCTATTGTTTGTGTGTTATCTTCTTATCTTGTGTGCATTTATGTATCTAGTGTGAGTAGTTAATATTAGAGAGCTAATGTTTATAAATAAATAAATATATATATATATATATATATATATATATATAATATTCTGTAGGAACTTAGTTAATACTACTGTGTTGTTGTAGTTAAGAAGTAACTATTTTTCTTGGACCAAAATTCAGGGACCTGAATTATTTAAAATGTCAGCAGAAGATGTCTGTAACAGACAACCACTCCACCTGCGTCTATTGTTTAGGTTCTGTACACCTACAAGAGGTGTGCTCTATCTGCCACTCCTTTAGCGCCAGAGTTCTCTTGGAAAACTGGTGGAAGCTGGTAGATAGAGGACTCCTGAAGCCTGATTTTCAGGCTACCTTAGACAAGGCTGACCTTTCTTCCAAGGCGTCGAAGGGGTCGAAGTCTTCCAAGGGATCCTCGGAGCCCAAGTAATCGGCTCAGAGTTCCTCTGGTATGGTTCGTGCATCGGCTCCACAGGCCTTGGAGCCGTATATCGATCCTCTACCTAGGAGCCCAGTTGTGGAACCGATATTGGAGACTTCTCGGTCTCCAATTCTTCAATCGGTTCCATCTTCGGCTCCTTCGACCCATCCCTCGACGCATTCTTTGAGGCTTTCCGATGTGGATCTGGACCGAGTGGTCAAGAGGCTATTAGAGAACCCGGCTCTGGCCAAAATGCTGTCTGCTTCGAGCCACTCTGCTTCGAATCCTGAAATCCCAGCCATAATTTCTCCTCCGAAGCCAATCGAGCTTTCGGAGCCGGGGCAGGCGGAACCGATGTTGGTAGAGCCTTCGGAGCCGAGGTTCGATCCACCTCCCTCGGCTCCATCGACCTTGATCTCCTCTGTTCCGACCGGGGGATCCCGGGGCCGACAGTCACTCGCTGGCTCCGGGGGGGTGGGAGTTGAACAGATACCTCGGTTCCGACCCTTCCACTTGGGGCCTCGGCCCCGTCCTCTGGATTGGAGCGGGGGGTCTCGGCTTGTGGAGAGCTGCCAGCCTTTTCAGAATCGACGGACTTCTCGGACCGAGATTTTGGTGCCTTCGATGCCATGAGGAAGGTCATGTCTGCTAAGACAACTACCTCCTCGGATCTGTCTTCCCTTCCCCCTAAAGGGCCTTGTTCTACCTCTTCCCCACAGATCCCCACCAAGTGTCGATATCCAGGGCCTCAGGTATCCCCATTGGGTGGCCCCTCCTCCCTGGGGACTTCACCGGATGCTCCCACCGATGAAGTACCTAGGAAGAGATTGTGCAAGAGGAGGCACTTGGATTCCCCACAGGAATCCCTAACATCGGATACCGACTTAGGAATCGGAAGGGTCCCCATGATCCCCCTCTGAAGAAGTCTCATTTGCAGACATATTGGAAATCTTAAGGCAGAGGGGTGATTGGCAGTCCCTTACCCTTACTGAGGACGAGTTTGTCCTCCTGAAGGCCTTTGGATCTCAACCATCCAACTCCTGGGTTATTCCACCCTTCAATGAACTGATGGAGCTGGTTGCTCGAAGGGCGTGGGAGTCCCCTGATTCAGTGGAACCGGTCCCTCAGAGGCCCAACAAGTTCATTACTTCCCCTACTGATAAGGCCTTTCTCACAAAAGGAGTCCCGGTTGATGCCATGGTGGTGGCGGTGGCCACCAAGAAAGAGATGTCTGAAACCTCTTCTGCTGTCCATCCTCCTAATAGAGATTCTAGGACTATGGACAGATATGGGAAATGCATATTTAGTTCTGCGGCATTTTCCATGAGATCGCTGAACTACCTGACACATTTTGCCCGTCTTCAACGAGATCTCCTCAAAGAGCTGGGAGATACTCTCCAGGGTAACGCAGCTGGTGCAGTTTCTGAGAATGTGACTGCACAACTCAACACCCTCAATTCCATAGTAAACTCATCCATGCAGCTCATTTCTTATGCTGCCGATGGATCAAGTAGGGCGGCAGGCTCAGCGATACTTCTTCCGAGACAGTCCTGGATGCGCCTTTGCAGAATCCTTTAAATCTTCATTCGTCAATACCCCATTCGATGGATCCGCCTTGTTCGGACCCAAAGTTAAGGAGACACTTACTAGGTGTGAACAAGAAGGAAAGACTCTGCCTGCTGTCGGAGTCCATTTTTCCACTCTAACTAGACTGTACCCCAAAGGGCAATGAAGTGGAAAAATGTGGTTCAGGAAACCCCAAGTAGCTTTCCAAAAAACATCTACGGATACCCCCTCTAGAGGCAGAGGAGGGGGAAAAAACGGAAGACTCCGTCCAAACGGCAGAGGCGGTCTGCAAAACCAGGGTGACAAGGAACAGATGTTCTTCGTTTTCCATTGCTGCAGTCCTGACTATTGGGTATAGTCCGCGTCCAGTCGGCCCGAATACCAGAGTATAAGGCTGACGTCGGTCAGGGCGCATTAGACTGACGTCAGTACGTCAGGGTACTAATGCGCATGACCGACGTCATATCCTCAGTCTTTTTTGCCGCATGGACCGATGCAGAAGCAGTTTTGCGAGTGCAGGTTGGCGTTCTGAAATATTTCCGAAACGGAGTTTCAGACCGAAACAGAGTTGGCTAAGTACCCGTTGGGAACATTTTGGTTTTTCTTGCCTCAGTATTTTACGGATGTCAGAAAAAGTGAATAACTGTATTTCTTGTGGGAAACCGATACCTCATAGGGATTACCATACCTTGTGTATACCTTGTTTAGGGCCTGAGCACGACGTTGTTGGTTGCGCTCTTGTGCTAGGTTTAACAAACGCACTATTAAGAGGAGGTTAGACTGTGCCAGGTTAGTGTTTGGGAAGCGTTGCAATTATAAAATGCCGTCGGATGCTCCGGCGCTTCCTCAAGAAGCGCAAGGACAAAACAGCGAAGCCTAGGGTTGATGAACCGCCAGTCCCGGACGTCGGTTCTTTAGAAGGCTCAGTGGAGCCAGAGGTTTTGCCAGGAGTTTCCATGGAGTCCCAGGCAGAAACTTTACTATTACAGGATGTGCCTTCTCAGGAGGTAGGCCAGGCTGAGGGGCTTCTCAGGTGACTGTTCTTCCCTCTCTTCCCAAGGTAGTTAGAGCCTCTCCTTCTGTTGCCAAAACTTCTTTGAGAGGTAGGCCTAGTTCAGCTTCAGTGGGGCTTCTCCTAGCATTTCGGGTTCTGTACCTAAGAAACATATGCTTAAAATGGCAGAAGATTTGATTACTATGATTAGAGGTTCTATGCCCCCGCCTGATAAGAGGCCTAGGGTGGAACCGGAGTTTGATAGTTTTGAACAGTGTTCAGAGGCTTCAGAATCTTCTGTGGAAGATATGCAGGAGTATCCTACTTATTCTGATTCGGATGTGGATGATTCCACTCCTACAGCTTCTCCTACTGAGGATTTCTCATTTTCAGAGACTCTGCATTCCATGAGGGAGCACTTTAAATGGGCAGGCCAGGATTACTCTGATTCCAGGAAAAGGCTTAGGGAATTCTTGTTTTACCCCAGCATAGGCCTTTAGCTATTCCTCCTGTGTTGAATGTGGTGGAAGATGTTTTTGCAGAGGCTTCCTGAACCCTGACTCTTTGCCTCCTGCTCCTGTTAAGCCTGATAGGTATTATAGGGTGAAGCTCATAAATATTTAAGAGTCCTAGGGGACCCAGAAACTATTTCTCAAGGGCCTAAAAGGTGTTAAGGCTTCTGTGGTTAAAAATCCTGTTCCCACTGATAAAGAGGCAAGGGCTTTGGATAGGTGGGGAAAGAAAGTGTATACTTCTTCCACTCTAGCCATGAGAGCATTGAATTGTCAGTTTCACATGCTAAAATATCAGAATTATCTCCTTTCACAATTGAAATCTAAGGTGGATGCTTTGGCGGAAGGTATTGAGTGTAAAGAGTTGCTGGATTTGGTTCATGTGTCTGAACAAGTGGGTAAGCATTCTTTGCAATGTGGTTTTGATGCTGTACAGGCCTCCTCGAGGGTGGCTGCTACCAGTTCTGTTCTTCGCAGGCATGCCTGGTTGAAGGATCAGAATTTAGCTGAGCATGTTAAGACAAGGATTTTGGATGCTCCTTTACAGTCTGATGTGTTGTTTGGACCGCCTGTGGAAGCAGTTTTAAAGAAAATGGAGGACAAAGCTAAGTCTATGCAAACTGTTAAAGATTTTTTGCAGGTGCAACCACCAAAGTTTAGTAGAAATTGGCCTGCTAAGGGGTGGACATATCCTGCTTATGATTCCCAGTCTAGGGGTAGGTCTAGACGTGGTAGGGGCAGGGCTCAAGGTTCTTTTAGGCCTAGAACAGGGAGTTCACCTGCTCAGACTTCTGGTGAGGGCAGGGGTCAGTCCTTTCGTAAACAAACCCAATGACCTGTCTTTTCAGCTGCCAGCAGATTCCCGTCTGGCAGCTCCTTTGGGAGGAAGACTGTCTCTTTTCAAAGAAAATTGGGATTTAATTACTCAAGACAAATGGGTGTTGGATATCATTCACCACGGTTACAGATTTTATTTCCATACAATGCCCCCTTTCAAAGGCATGCCAGACGTTCCTCCTCCACAAAGAAAAGAGGCTCACAAGCAAGTTTCTCAGTTACTTCAGATAGGGGCCATTCAGCCAGTCCCTGTATCAGAAAGGGGCCTAGGATTTTATTCTCGCCTGTTCCTTGTACCAAAGAAGGGGAACACGTGGAGACCAATTTTGGATTTATCTCTCCTCAACACGTTTATGGACATTCCCAAGTTCAAGATGTTGACGTTACAACAGCTTTTACCTCTGCTGGGCAAAGATCACTGGATGGTAACTTTAGATCTCAAGGAAGCTTACCTTCATGTGCCTATAAGGCTAAGTTGCAGGAAGTATCTGCGGTTTCGAGCTGGAAATTCTCATTATCAGTTCTCTGCATTGCCCTTTGGCTTATCTACTGCCCAGAGTATTCACAAAGGTTCTGGCTCCAGTGATAGCTTACTTCAGGCTTCAAGGAATTCAAATTTATCCTTACTTGGACGACTGCCTGATTCTGGCTCAAGAAAAGGAAGACCTTCTACAGCATCTGGAATATGTTATAGCAGTGTTAAGATGCCTAGGGTATTCTGTGAACGAAATAAAGTCCAGTCTAGTACCCTCTCAAGACATGTGCTTTCTGGGTGTGAGACTGAATACAGCAGCCCAGATGGCCTTTTAACCCCGGACAAACAAAAGAGTCTGTCACTTTACTTCCATCAACTATCTCATCAGTCCGTGCTGACTGCAAGGACAGTCCTTCAAGCATTAGGGTTCATGGCATCTTGTATTCTGGTGCTTCCCAATGCCAAACTGCATATGAGGAAGCTACAATGGTATCTCAAGAATGTATGGACACAGCACTGCCAGGATTTGGACACTGTCATTCAAATAATACCTTGCCTTCGAAAAGAATTCTTGTGGTGGGCTCAGGAATGTCACCTAAACAAGGGACTCTCTGTGACCCGGCCAGAGGCAAGTCAGATCTTAACGACAGATGCCTCGGACATTGCTTGGGGAGCTCATCTAAATGGAAAGTGGATACAAGACAAGTGGCCTGCCAGACTACAGCATCTACATATCAACATGAAGGAGATGTTAGCAGTCCAGTTTGCATTAATGGCTTTCAAGGAGTTTCTTCTTCCAGGGCAGGTGTTGATTCTAACAGACAACACAACTGTCATGTGGTACATCAACAAGCAAGGGGAACACATTCTTATCCTCTATGCAGGCAAGCAATGATTTTATGGGAGACTGCGCTAAGCTTGCAACTAACTCTTCAGGCAAGGTTTCTGCCAGGAGCACAGAACTCCTTAGCAGATGTGTTAAGCAGACAAATCATGGATCCCCACGAGTGGAAACTGGATCTTCATGTATTTCAGAAACTGACAGTGTCATGGGGAACTCCAGACATAGATCTGTTCGCTTCTCCACTAAACCACCAGCTGCCAAAGTATTGCACAAAGGGTTTCATCACACAGCTTGGAAAGTGGATGCTCTGTCTTTCAGTTGGAAAAACCTTCATGTGTATGCCTTTCCACCTCTACCTCTTCTTCCAAAGGTACTATTAAAGGTCAGACAAGACAGGCCAAGGATGATTTTGATAGCTCCAGATTGGCCTCGGCAACACTGGTACCCACTACTACGGAGTCTGGTAAAGAAGCCTCCATGGCCTTTACCTCTGATTCCTCATCTGTTATCTCAGAAGGACGGTCATCTGCTCAATGTCAAGCTTCATTCTCTTCATCTAACAGCCTGGCATATTCTGTGTTGAAACACAGCAGGTCTCAACTTCCTCAACAAGTTTTAAATGTGATTATGGAAGCTAGAAGACCTAGTACAAGGAGAGTGTACGCTGAAAAATGGAAGAGATTTTTATTTTGGAGTACAGCAAAGAATTTGGAGATTTCTGAGCCTAATTTGAGTGTGGCTCTTCAATATCTTACTGAGTTATTGGACAAAGGTTTGTCCTTCTCTTCCATTAAGATTCATGCTGCAGCAATTTCAGCTCACTATGATTGTGACCCACCTTTGTTTTCGCATCCTTTGTTCAAGCAGTTTCTTAGAGGGGCATAGAATATAAGACCCCCACGTAGAGCTCCTACTCCTGCTTGGGATCTCAATTTTGTGTTGGAAAAACTTACTCTACAACCTTTTGAGCCTGCAGCTACTGCTGAATTGAAATACTTGTCATGGAAGACTGCTTTTCTGTTGGCTATTACTTCTGCAAGAAGGGTGTCTGAGTTGCAGGCCCTTATGGCAGTAGAGCCCTATTTGAATATCCAAAAGGATAGGGTATCATTACGTACTAATCCTTCCTTTATGCCTAAGGTGGTTTCTAGTGTGGCTTTAAACCAAACTATTCATTTGCCTACGTTTTATGCAGACCCTCAAAATAAAGGGGAAAAGATTTTGCACACTTTAGATGTACACAGGCAATTGCATTATTATTTAAGCAGGACTAAGGATTTTAGGCAGTCTCAGCAGTTGTTTGTTTCTTTTGCTTTGAGTTCACAGGGCAAGCCTGTGTCAAAACAAACTATTTCTAGGTGGATTGGCTTTTGCATTGCATTTTGTTATTCCCATCATGGCAAGGAGATTCCAGCTGGGATTAGGCCTCATTCCACTAGGGCTACTGCCACTTCAACAGCATTTCTAAGGGGGGTGGCAACTAAGGATATTTTGGAAGCAGCTACTTGGAGTTCAGTGCATACTTTCTCTAAGCATTATCACCTTCCTATCTACTCTAAGTCTAGGGCTGGTTTTGCCACAGCTGTTTTGCAAGGCATGTTGTCAGCTCCTACTTCTTTATGATTTGCCAGCCTCCCTTACCTCTGCTTTGGGATTCTACCCAATAGTCAGGACTGCAGCAATGGAAACTAAGAACATAGTACAGTTTTGTACCTACCATAAATGTAGATGTTCGAGGATTCCATTGCTGCAGTCCAATTTACCCCTCCTTCCCTCTGTGTGTAGGGATGGTTGGGTAGGTGAGTTTACATGCATATATTTTTGTATATATTGTTGTATATATTGTACATGTTTTTGGTGCAGGTATTTTGGGGCTTGTCTTTTTAGGGTCTTCTGACATCTGGGGCAAGAAAAGACTGAGGATATGACGTCGGTCATGCGCATTAGTACCCTGACGTACTGACGTCAGTCTAATGCGCCCTGACCGACGTCAGCCTTATACTCTGGTATTCGGGCCGACTGGACGCGGACTATACCCAATAGTCAGGACTGCAGCAATGGAATCCTCGAACATCTACATTTATGGTAGGTACAAAACTGTACTTTCTCTGGGAAGCCTTACCAGTGTTCCTGAAAGGAAGCCCAGCTGTCCTACTCTGGAGGCAGTCGGGGGTCTCTTGGCTTTATACCCAAACGCCTGGCTAAGCATTACAACTGATTCTTGGGTAAAAAGCATCATTGCCAGATGTTACTACATTCCCTTTACAAAAACCCCCCCATGGGTACAAGGATCCCAGACGTTCCACCAAGTCTGAGAGAACTAGCAGCCATAGAAATTCAAAACCTGCTAGACAAGAGTCATCCAGCCAGCCAGTCCCGTCGGACCAAATAGGATCTGGAACTTACTCAAGGTTCTTTTTAGTTCCAAAGAAAACAGGGGACTGGAGGCCCATACTAGACCTCAGCAAGCTCAACACCTTCATCAGGAAGAAGTTCCGGGTGGTCACGCTGCAATCAATTCTCCCGTTCTTAGCAACGGGCGATTGGATGTGCTCTGTAGATCTCAAGGATACTTACTACCACATCCAAATGGACAGAGCATCCAGAGATCACCTGCGTTTCCGGCTGGGGGCCAGTCATTACCAATTCAGAGCCCTGCCCTTTGGTCTCACCACAGCCCTCAGGGTGTTCAAATGTATGGCAGTGGTCACGGCTCACCTGAGACGATTGGGATTCCGGGTGTTTCCATATCTGGCTCCTCACTGCCACCTCCAGGCATCAACTAATACAAGCAAGACACTACACCATAAACCTTTGTTCCCAGTTGGGTATAACCCTAAACTTTGAAAAATCTGCGTTATTGCCCTTGCAGCATATTATTTATAGGGGCAGAACTGGACACAGTCAATGCAAGGATCACGTTGTCCCAATCAAGAATCGTATCTCTAAGAAATCGGCTGTCCAGCCTGTTGGTCCGGAACAAAGCTCCTGCGTCCCAAACACTGCAGGTTTTAGGCACAATGGCAGCCACACTGATAGCAGTTCCTTTAGGTCAAATGCACATGCGAATACTCCAGTGGCTACTCTTCAGACAATGGTTTTACCAACGTCTGCCCATGTCACACGAGATCCGACTAATGAATCTTTGCAAGAAGGATCTCAGTTGGTGGTTGAACAATGACCAAGTGATAATCGGACGTCCCTTTGTTCTTCCCCAACCCACAGCCACAGTGACCACTGATGCTTCCCTGATAGGGTGGGGGGGGGGGCTATTTCAGGGAAAGACTGTCCAAGGCACTTGGTCAATCATGGAAACACATTTGCATATAAATGTCCTAGAGCTGAGAGCGGTGTTCCTAGCATTGCAACACTTTCACGATTCTCTTCCTCTAGGTACAATTGCTATCCAGACAGACAATATGTCGGTAGTCTGGTATATCAACAAGCAAGGGGGAACCAGATCATACCCCTTATGCCGGGAGGCCCTAAGAATTTGGCAGTGGGCTGTATCCACCAGACGCTTTCTGATAGCAACGCTAATCCCGGGGGCATCCAACGTGATAGCGGACAGACTGAGCAGAGCCATCCTGTTGCCTCATGAATGGTCTCTCAAACAGAAGGTGGTGGAGGAGATCTTCCGCAGATGGGGCCAGCCTTGCTGCGACCTATTTGCATCACCAATGAACGCCAAATGCAGCAGCTACTTTATCCCCCACCGGGGAACAAACCAAGGGACGCATTTGTACATGATTGGCCCCTGGGTCTCTTGTATGCCTTTCCGTCAATACCCCTAATTCCCAGATTCATACAGAAAGCCAAAAGTCAGGGAAGGACTGTGATATTGATAGCCCCGTCTTGGCCTCGACAGATTTGGTTCCCCTTCCTGCGGAAGTATCAAGTGGAAGAACCATGGATCCTGGACCCAGTGCCGGATCTTCTGACTCGTTCTTCGGGAGTTCTTCATTCCTCCATCACCTCCCTAAAACTGACAGCTTGGCTGCTCCAATTCCCACATTAGCCAGGTCTTGAGATTTGTCTTCTGCGGTCCAGCATATTATAGTTTCCTCTCTCAAACTATCTACCAGGAAGCTATACAATAGCAAGTGGAAACTTTCACTGGGCCTCTCAACATGACATTGATCCTTATGTTGCACCTGTTCATATCAGTTCTTATCTTCCTTGTTCTATAATGGCGCAGCAGCTGCCACCATTAGAGTCCAATTGGCAGCTATTTCCAATTTCCATGTGGGGTTTAATGGGTCTAACATCATGTTGCATAGACTATGTAAAGCATTCTTAAAAGAAACCCACCATCTCTGACCACCTTTCAGACATCCTCTCTCTCCCTGGAATTTGAATCTGGTTTTATCCCAATTGATGCTCGCCCCCTTCGAACCCGCTTCATCTTGTCACTTAAAGTTCCTGTCTTGGAAAACTATATTCCTGGTAGCCATTACATCTGCACGTAGGGTTTCCAAACTTCAAGCCTTGTCCTCCAAACCCCCATATTTGATTTTTCATCCCGATAGAGTTTCCCTTAGGACTAATCCTACCTTTCTTCCCAAGGTCTGTTCAGAAGCTAACTTGAATCAGTCCATTGAGCTTCCAACCTTCTTCAGGCACCATACCAACAGACTTGAATATATGTTACACAAACTTGATGTACACAGACAACTGAGGTTCTAGCTAGATAGAACGAAAGATTTCAGACAATTGGATCAACTTTTTGTCTCTTACGCAGAAAATGAGAGGTTTTGCAGTATCAAAAATCACATTGTCTAAATGGCTCTCTGACTACATCAAATCCATTTATGCTTCCACTAGTGAGCAATTAGAATCTAATGTCAAAGCCCGCTCGACATGAGCTGTTTCTACGTCATTAGCTCATGCAGCTAGATTACCCTTAGATACCATCTGTGCAGCTGCCACGTGGTCAAAACCCCACACGTTTATCACTCATTACAAAGTGGATAGGACCTCCAGGGACAGGGCTTCCTTTGGTTCCACTGTGCTCAGGAATGTTCTCCCGTGAGCCACCCAGGATCAGGGTGCTTGGGACACTACCCACGTGTAAGAACAAAATGGCAAGATAGAACAACTTCACATAAAGAAGTTATGTTCTTACCATAACTTTCCATGTGAGTTGTTCATCTCGCCTTTTTGTTCTTACATTCCCACCCACCTTCCCCCTCCAGTCGATCAGGATAGTTGCCTTGGTGGATAGTTGCCTTGGTAGATTGGTCAAGTTGTCAGCCGGTATTGTATATTTTATGTTTCCTATCTACAATCTTTTAGCTACCTTCATAGGTAGACACTATAGTTTCACTTATTCCTGTAGGCTGTCTTGGTTGCAGCATACTAGATCTGGGGATTCACAGTAGAGCATCATGGGATATACACTAGGTTTCTAGCTTCTCTGAGAGTTTCAGCTTGAAAGCGGCCAATTCGGAGCCGAGGGATCGGCTCCGACCCACGTGTAAGAACAAAAAGGCGAGATGAACAACTCGCATGGAACGTTATGGCAAGAACATAACTTCTTTTTCGACTGTGTTAAAGACCTTTTGGGTGAGGGAGTAAAGCTCAGATATGGATGTGGATCATCTGGAAATACTGTGAGTGTACCTGTCTTCCCCCACTGTTGCCAGTGGTGAGAAGGAGCATCACATATGTATAGTGTGTGTGTGTGTGTGTGTGTGTGTGTGTGTGTGTAAATATGTATGTATATGTGTGTTTGTGTGTATGTGTATATATGCTGGAGTGGTTTGTACCTATATGCATGCACACACACTTCTTCTACACTGGCATATGGGAAATAGTACTGTTAAGGTGAGAACATAATAGCTCTTGTTACTGGAAAGGGGAGTATATTGTCATTTATGTCGCAGATCTGTGTTAATAGTTTTATAAGTAACAACAATCCTTTCCATGTCTTATATGCCAGTTGACAAGGCTATTTAGAGTGCAACTCAGGTAACAGAATATTCTTGTTTTCAGTCACCTAAATGTTTGGAGAAGGTGATCTTACATGTGTGATCAGCCCACTTAGACTACTGTGAATTTGTTTTGTCAGAGTAACTGTTGCAGTATCCCTAATTTCCTCCTGCTCTTCATTCTGTTTCCCTTTTAATTCTTCAATGTGATTGTGTTCTGCCACTGTCTCTTCTACTGCTACACGTACTAACATACTTGGATAAGGCAATGATTATTTTAGTTACATAAGTAACTGGGCAAACCTTACATTATTCTGATGCAACAGCACTTACTTGTATCCATATGTGTGTGTGTTGGACTAATTAGCAATGATGTGATCTTGTATCCCTGAATGCTCAACAGTTTGGCTTTGTAAGAGGAATATCATGCTTGCTTAACCTGGCCGATGTCTTGAAAAGGGCTAATGGTGCCACAGGTAGTTGGGGTACAATCCATGCTGATCACTTGAACTTGCCCAGGCCATTGACATCTTACCCCATGCTGGGGTTATTGACCAACTGTCTCAGTTCACATTAACTTGTGCAGTTTTTTTAGATATGAAATTGTCTTGGACAAAACCCATAGTGTTAAGGTCAGGGTTGTTTGCTTTAGAAAGGAAAGTATCACCAGCAGTGTTCCAAACCTGGCTCTAATCTTGCCCCCTCCACTTTGAAATTATATATGTGCGTGTAATATATAATACAGGTGCATAGTTTCATCTGAGTGTTTTCATCAATGGGGGAGGGACCTGGCAAATCAGCTTTTCAACAAATAGGAGTCTATTTTAAATTAGAGATTGTGGTATAGTGTGGATTGGGGAGTATGCCCATTCCCCCACTGCACTGCAATTTTGGAGCTGGTAAATCTGTAATTAGTTTGAGGTGTGGGGGTGCAGGATGGCTTGACTGTCCCCCCCCCCCTTCCCTCGCGAAAGTATTTTTAGTTTTGTATTTTCAACCATTTGTGGAATGATGATTTTTGTGTTTGAGGAGTTGTTTGATTTTAGGATTGACGGATTTGTGCTTTTGATGGAAATTTAAATTATTAAATGTACGTATACGCACACATTCCCACCCTCTCTGACATATTAATACAATAGCTAATGCATAACAAAGTAAAATGATAACTGCAAAATGGGGGCAATTATCAAATCCCTATCTGATATTCAAATTCTCCAGCAAGGACAGCACCAAACAAATGCTTGTTGTGTTAATCATAGAGTTATTTTCAGTATCCTAAAATGGGGCATAGTTTGTATTAGTAAAGCTAGTTCTTAGGTTAAGTAAGTCCACTACCACTAGGGCCCTAATGAGCCTAGCTTCGCACCCCAAACCATATGTGTCCCAAGTATCATGGGCATCAATAAGGGGGGCATGTTAGTAGTGAGATAACTAAGGATTTGTGGGGTAGTGTTAGGATAGTACTTTTCTTATTGATTGCCTCTGTCCATAAGAGACATGGGGCCAGATTGGGGTTAGATTTATGATTTTCCATTTAATTGTCAAGCTTTTGTTTGAATGAGGTCAGGGAGGAACTCTGTAATAGGCTCCCCAACCATATAAAACATAGTATGGGGGGATCCTTTGGGAACATCTTTCTGTTTATGTCGTAAGGGAAGTTCATATTTCTGGATTTAGTGCTTCTGTTTGTTTTTGCACATGTGCAACCAATCCATCAGGGCTGGGTCTGACAGAGGCCTGTAAGCCGGAAAAAGATCCCCTCACCGTAACCTGTAGGGGACTAAATACAGAGCTGGAGCCTTAAGGTAATGAGTGTGGAAAAGAGTATTCATGTAGAGTTCTTCTGGTGAGTAACCTTTGAAGACATTACAGCTTTTGTACGTGTCTGGCTAGATGCATGCCAAAAGGGACATTATATTCAATGATAGGTCTGATAAGGACAGAGTAGAGTGGTACATTAACTTTCCTGGACCTGGATGGCGTACCCTTGCCGATTAGTTGGGCAACATAGAATGATTTTCTTATTATCTTAGCTGTCCTACATGTGATCCCAGATTCCTTACTACTGAGTCAACTGTTAGGGGCATTTTATCGGTGGAGTAATTAACTTTTCCCAAAGGGCATTATAATACATTTTTTGGCATGGAGATTTAGGCCATGGCTTTGGCACCAGTTATTTGTCTGTGTTAAACCCACTTGCATAATGTTAGTGCCTTGGTGGAAGTCTGTAATGGCTCCCGATTCACAGTCATCTGCAAGATCCCCTGGGCACTCCACTGGTGTCCGATCTCTCGGTTGATGTGGTTTCACCATTCTAACTTTGTGGGTCCTGTCTATGATCCAGACAGCATTCCAGCAAGTTGTATAATGATTTATGCCTAGCTCGGAGAGCTTGTCATTGAATTCTGAGCTGGGTATTGTATCGAATGCTTTAGCCAGATCAAGATACAGAGTGTGCACTGTTTTACCATCATCCATTGCCTTGCTGACCCTCTCAAAGAAGTCTACCAGGTTAAGTAAGCATGACCCTATCTTAAAGCCAAATTGGGATGAGTCCAGTGTATCTAGGTTACCAATGTCCTCATTTATTATTTCCTTGATAATTTGTTCCAGGCTTTACATATTAGGCTTATTAGACTGATGGATCTGTAGTTCCCTGGGGCAATTGGTCTGCCCTTGTGGAGGGGAATAACTGTTGGGTTCCTCCATTCACTTGAACTGTAGTCTATTTCAAGCCTGTAGTTGAAGAATGCCTACAGTGCCTCAAGTGGTCATTTATTATTGGCAAAGGCCAATAAACCCCCGGGCCTTAATGAGAATATTTCTTTAACCCTTGTATTAAAAATGAGGGCAGCTAGGTTATAAACCTAAGGATTAGCACTTAGTATTTTCCCTGGATTGGACTTCTCCTGTATTGAATTTGTCCTTCCATCCTTTTTGGAATTAAGACTTTCTTCACCCCTTCTTGAGTGACATTATGATTCATAATTTTAAATCAATTTTATTAGATTTTTATTGTTGAATTTTTGTTCAAATAACTTTTTTTTTAAATAATGATTTTATTTTTTTTACAATTTCATAAATATGTAAATGGTTTAACATTTTCCCCTGGATGGAGCCATTGGACATGGTATATTATATGGTTTATATATTTCACATATTCTCTAAGGTTTTTTTATATTTTAATGAGGGCTTCTATATATTTCAATGTGGTTTTAAGCTTTTATTTTTTAAATAATGCATTGTAAATAAGATTGCATTTATTTCACATTTTTTATGGTTTTACTTGACTAATTTTACAACCCGCGGTGGTGGTGCTGCGGTAGCGTTGTCGTCTCAGTTAGACGTTGCCCGTTCGATTCTCAGTTAGTGTCTTCTATGTGGTGACATGCGTGAATGGGCGTTCCTTCGTTGAAGGTTGTGCGTTAGGCCCGGCAAGCCAGTACGTAAAAATCTACTGCCAATCATTAGCGGACCGGAGTTCCGCTGTGGCGACCCCTAACCGGGAAAAGCCGAAAGAAACAAACTTGACTAATTTTACAGGGCTATTTCAGCTCAAGTCCAAAGGTTGTATTGATTTGATTGGATCTCGTATTTCATTTGTGGGTGATAAAGGGTTCTCTGGGATTTAAATATAATTGGTTGTTTTGTACACATCTGATGAAATCTATATAGTGGAGATGAAAATACGGTGATCCTGTTAAGGATTTATGTGATTGTGTATATTAATGTTTGGCGTGGACGTAATACATCTTCTGGCTTCTTCCTTCAGTGCCCAATTTTCTTTTTTTGTGCTAGTTGGACTTGGGCAGTGCCTTCCATTTTTGTGTTATTTCTTTCTAAGTGAGTCTCCAGTAACACAGCTATTTGCACTTTACTTTTTTATATAGTTCACTATTCTTTCTTTGTATTTATCTGTAAGGCCATTTACATTTAAAGACATTAATGAAAGTATCATTGTATTAGTTATTATTCCCACCTTTTATGTATAACACCTTTTTAAATGTCTAGTTCCAGCATTTGTGTTGGATGCATACATTGTTTTGCAGGTTGAACTTTTATGCAATTGTTTCTTGTTCTATCCATTTGAGCCTATGTCAGATCACATAAAACTCTTTTTTGTTGTATTGAAAGCCCTCAAACACACCCAAATTGCCCCTTAAACCTATTAATAGTAACACACACAAATTTGTACTCCTTTCAATATTGAAGTTTTACCCTCCTAATAGGAACAAATGTCCCAAACTGACAGTCACACTCACAGACTTGTGTTATCCTGTGCTTCTACTAATCGCTGATTGGTTTAGTCTCATCTTTAAAGCTCTCCCAGCTGGGAAAACCGCTGAATGCTTTCAGAGACCATTATCTACCTTGGGGAAAAACCCTGAATGCTTTCACAGAATGTTATCTCATAGGCAAGTTCTGTTTTCTTTTTTTTTTTCTCCAGCCAATCACTTTCCACCAGACTGTAGCCAGTTTCTGTTTATCAGATTGTCTCCATGGAAGCATGAAGACCAGCTGTAGAATTATTGCTGGGCATAAATGTATTTGCTAGAAAAAACTCATAATATTCAGCATTCGTTTTCATTTGCTTGCTCTCTCTCTTAACTTGTTACCAAGTCAATCTAAGGACTTTAATCCAGTCATTCCCTCATGAAAAAATGAAAAAAAAAACACAACTTTTGTTTTATCATGGTTTTTAACCAGTCTTTGTTTTTAAATAACAGTGACTACATTCCTTAAAACTGAGCAAGAAGAAAGAGAGGGGAAGAAGAAAGCAAAGGAAAAAAGAACAGCAGCACCTGTTTACAGTCCCCATCACACTTGTAACCAACTGAAAAAAAAAATGTACCTTATAACATGTAAAGAAAACCAAATGCTACAAAGCTGGTACTATTTAAGAAAGTCTTTATTTACATTTAACTTTCTTCCTTCTCTTTCCCTCCCTAAAGCATTTTTCCGGACATTAATGACATGAATTAGGGTATATACTTTACAGTTCCCCAGAAGTCCAACAAATTCTGAAAAAGTCCAATATTTCCAGATTATTTGTTCTGTCATATTTCATGAATATAATTATTGTATTGTAATCCCACACTTACTGGTTTCATTACTGTTCATCTCTGAATCCTGTTTCTACTTCATTTCCAACATACTCTCAGTTCTTACTCTTGTGCTCCTTTCCTTCTTTTCAGCATTTTCCATTGAAATTACAGTCCCTCTGTGGTCTTTATTACCATAAGAACAAGAAGCAGAATCTCCTTCTGTTTCACAGCTTATTTTTTGTATTTCCTCCTTTGCATGTACTTCATCAAAAAATGATTATATCCCTTCAGGGTAGAATACCTCGAAGACAACTGGTACAACAATTTGAATCTCATACATGCATCTCAACATGCCATGAATAGTTTAATACATTTGCTCCTCTTATGTCTTGTGTACAATGAGTAATCATTCTCTGCAAACAATCTGCTGTCTCCCACTTTTAGTACTTTGTCCTTCTGCCACAGTTTTGTCAGAATCATCTCCTCTTGCTGGTAGGATTGAATCTTTACTATTAAAGGTCTAGGTTGCTTTCTTATAGTCAGGTTTGGAGGATACACACAGTGTGCCCTTTCAACTAACATCCCCTGCTGAGGAATACCAGTCCAGTTGATTATTTGTGCTTTTATAAAATTAATGCTGTCTGTTCCTTCCAGCTTCTCTGGTATAGCTGAAAATCTCAGGTTTTCCCTGCGTGCTCTGTCTTCTAATTTTATTTTTTTTAAACATCTCTTCCTGAGCAGTCTCATATTGAACCAGTCTTTTCTTCATTATGACCTCTGATTTTTTGAAGCTTTATCATCTCATCTGAGTAGTCTCCTATTCAACCAGCCTTTTCTTCATTACGACCTCTGATTTTTGCAGCTTTATAGTCTCATCTGAGTATCTGTTTAAAGCTACTTCCATTTTTTTACAGCCTTTTGTTTGTCTTGTTATACTCCATCACTGTTTTGTTTATTTTAACCAGATCTGTATGCAGTTGTCTTGTATCTTCCTGTAGGTTATTGGAAGTCATGTCTGAAGGTTGCATTGCTTTTTGCTGAAGAGCTGCAGAACTTTCCCCATTCAGAGTTTTTTCCTCACTTTTTGTAGCTGTTTTTTTTTCAGGTCTTCTGTATTTCTTTATTCCTGGCATCCAGGCAGTGCACTTCCTAGCCAGTTACTGAAATTACCCCATAAACCCAAGTCCACTGGCCTTCCCTGCTGAGTTTCTGTTTTCACACTGGGAGAGCCAGAGATAAGATGTTACTCAATGTGCAGCCATCTTGGAAGTCCCCCTGAGTTTCAGGTTTTGATGGGTGGTTGGGGGAGGTGTTATCCTTGAGTAAGGAGAGAACAGTTTGTATAAAATGGGAATTGAATTGGGAAATAGTGATTTCTTTGTTTGCTGCTGGTTAGGGTGTACTGGCCAGAGTAAAGGAGTTTATCCAGTGGATGACAAGAAGTGCTTTGGATTGCTCTGATACTTAAGTTGGAGAATTGGTAGTAGAATTGCTTGAATGATTTAATCTTTTCATTAGTAAGGCTTTTAAGTTGCCTGAAAATTTGATAGGTAATGTTGTGCTTTTGTTTTAGCAAATGTTTCCTTGCTTTCTTTCTCAGGGCCAGGAGTTGTTTTGGTTTCTTTAATTAACAATGGGGCTGGGTTTGATTTAACTCTGTTTGTGTTAGTATATGGTGAGTTAGGAAATTAAGAAATGTTACGTTGAAATTGAATATTTCTTCAAGAGGAGCTACCAGTCTAGGTTAACATCACCAAATATAGTGTTTTAATGGTATATCTGGCATAGGCTATAGGCTAGAACCAGTTCCTTTACAAAAGTGTACTCACTTCAGTGGAATGCTGGAAGAACAAGTACAAGTGCAAGCTGCCAAAGTTGTAAAAAAACAGGTTTATTCCAAATGCATAGAACAAAGAACACTCCAGGGTAGCAGCTCCAATTCACCAATAACCTAGGTTTCGTCCCAAGGAAATGACTTCATCAGATTGGTGAAGTAGTGCTGCTTATTTATATCAAAACAAATTGAATAATTACACTCAATTAATTCTTTTAAAAGGACAAATCAAATTTTACATCCCCTAATTGCAAGAAAATGTTTAGTTAAAATGAGTGAATTAAAACATCCTATGGATTCGTGTATATTTCCTATGTTAACTTATTACTTCTAAAAACTGAAAAAATGAGTAAATAATAATTATATGCCAACATAATTCCATACTGAATCTATTGTATCCTAAGTAAATTGATACCCTATACATGCTATAGGTTCCCTGTAGGTGTGTGTGTGTGTGTGTGTGAAATATATGTATTTTCTACCAAATTGTAAAAAATGCATAAATAAATCCTTATCAGTAAAATAATATTGGATTGTTATGTATGTGTGGTGTATAACTAATATTAACTAATTACACCTGACCGAAATAAATTGTGTGTGTAAAAAAATAAAACATCCTGACCCCCTACACTCAGTGCAATACCTTGAAATACTATATGTTCTGAAGATGTTTTAACCTAAGCCAAGGCTTGATTGAAAGAAATTCATTCAGGCCTGGATCATGGTTGGCATCAAGTCTAAGTTGCCATGTAAGCTCACACATATCCAAGTGGTATTCGGTAATTCTCCCCTGTTGGTCGAAGCACACCTGCTGGATCACACAGAATCTAAAATTATGTCCTTCATTAGCCATAACGTGTCTAGCCAGGGCATTTGTCGGTTTTTGATGTTTTGTATCAAGAATGTGTTCTTTTATTCTATCCCTAAACCTTCTACAGGTTTTCCCTACATAAAATGCCCTGCAATCTTGAACTTGGCTAAATATACTAAATTCTTGCTATAACAAGCATAATGTCCATTTATCAAAATATCATATTCATTAATAGAAACTGTGTGTCCTGATGTCCAAATGTATTTGCAAGTTGTACATCTACCACATTTATAATTTCCTTTGCATTTGTTACTGTTAACCATTATATCCACCTTACTTCTTTCAAAAATGTCCTTTAGTGACATATCCTCCTTATATACAAACTTGGGCTTGTGTGAAAAAATCCTTGGTTCCACCTTATTGCTATGAAATATCTCCCAATACTTCATAACTGTATTAACTAAAAACTCAGAATCCAAATTGTATTTTAAAATATACAAAATAGTGTCATTTCCAAAAGTGTTTGATTCACTATTACTTGTAGAATACCCAAATTGATCTATACTGGATGTAATAATTGGAACTATAATTGTGTTACTTCTTTTAAATACAATTTCCCTTTTCAAGTCTAAACATAGTTTTGTCGGATAACCTCTATTAAGAAACATTTTAATAACAGAATCTAATTCCTTCTCAAAGTCCACATCATCACTGACCATACGTACCACCCTAACCATCTGCCCTTTTACTATGGCCTTTTTTTGATGTGGGGGATGCCAGCTGTCATAATGTAGATAAGAGTTTGAGAAGGTAGGTTTTCTAAATATGTTTGTTCTAACCTTACCTTCTTTTGGATCATATGTTAAACTCGCATCTAAATAATCCATCTTTTCAGTATTGACCTGATGTGTGAACTTAGGAAACCAAACTGTGTTATTGATATATTCAAGGAAATTGTCTAATAAAAGTTTTTCCTTGGTCCAAATAATAAAGATGTCATCCAAAAATCTCAAATACATGTTGATAAATGGACTATATTCACTTGTGTGTACATACTTTCTTTCCCAATAGGCCATGATATAATTAGCGTATATGGGGGCACAAGCTGCCCCCATAGCTACGCCAAAGGATTGTTTAAAATAATGGCCATCAAAGTACAAAAAATTGTTTCTTAATACTAAGTCCATTAATCTAACATATGTGTTGACTTCATCTTGTTCATAAACACCAGTAACACAAAGTTGTTCCTCTAACCATTCTAAGCCTGTATCATGTGGGATCACACTAAATAGGTTGCACACATCTATAGTGACAAAATAAAATTCTTTTGGTATTTTCCAGTGTTTAATACATTCCAAAAAGTGCCATGAATCCTTTACTATATAGGGTGTAACTCCTAAGCCTTTCTTTAGTTTCTGATCCAAAAACTGGCTTATAAAACTTACTTTACTATGCTTTCCATCCACTATTGGTCTAAATTGCACATTATTTAGACCTTTATGAATCTTGGGTATTCCAAAAATGGCACTCACAACAGGGTGTTGGTTCAACATAAACTCATACTCACTTTCAATGATCTCTCCCTGATATACCATATCATCCAAGGCCATATCTATTTTTTGATAAGCTATTTTAATTTAGTTGAGACTAACTTCACTATAATTGTCCTCTAATAACATAGACATCATAATACTGTTATAGTCTTGCTTGTTAGTAACAACTATCCCATTGCCCTTGTCCGGTTTCATAATGCGTATACAATCTTTATTGCTAATAAGCTTCAAAATATCATTCTCTTCTTTGGTTAAATTACATTGACCTAAACACTTTCTGTGTCTATAGTGTTCCCTAAATTCTTTTTCACATAAACATTCAAAAATAGAAACTGAATGGTTCATACAAGGATTAAATACACTGAATTTTTTTAGGACCTTTCCATCATTACCACACCCAATATTGCTAAAATCCGTTTCAATATTAGTTTTTAAATTCATTTTGCGGGTAAATAATTTTAGGTCTATAAGTGAGTCCACAATATTGCCCCCCCTGCTTGGTACAAAATTAAATCTTTTAGATAGAAAGTCAGCATGCTTTGTATCAATATCTATGTTTGAATAGTTATACACTTTGAAATCTTTACTAGTGTTAAAAATTATTTTGGGCTTACTTAAAACACCTTCACTCAGTACGGAAGTAAGAGCACTAATGTTCCCCTGAGATATCACCTCGTGAAAACTCACTATATCAAAACCACCATTTGTACTTCCGTCCAGTATGTTCTCCTCTATACTCAAAGGTATAGGTACTGGATTTAAAAAAAGTTCAACATTCTCAACTTGTATTTTTTCAACTACAACAGTGTTTAAAATGTCTAGGTTGATGTACACATTGTCCCTAAGTATATCACCATTCTGAGAATTAATGTCTTCACAAATCAAATGTGTACTTGTGTTCATTAAATTGTTATTACCGGTATTTAAGGATTCTGAGTTTGTGTGTCCTACAAACCCTGACTTAACGCCATTTGCAACTCTACCCTGAACATTGCAATCGTCATCTATTGTGTGTATACTTAGGTTCAGTAAATCCATATCACACATATTATAACTGTGAATTGTTTCGTTCAAATCGTTTCTACACAGTTGTGCGTTAGTAAATAAATTGTTCACTTCCCTAATTTTGTCATGCACAAGTATAGAAGTGTTCACACCATTAATTGTTGAATCCAATATGTTTACATTACAAGAAATTTCTGTGTAAATTAGGATTGTTCTCAACATACCCATTATGCTTGTCTGTCAAACTGGCTGTGTTGTTAAAAATGCCATGACTGTGCGCACTAGTTACTAAATTAACTGTAGGTTCAAACAGTACACTACCATTCTCACCAAAAGGTTTTGAAGTTTCGTCTAACTCTGGTTCCACCAGTGATGTTGCTAAAAAAGTTCCAACTGGATAAATGTTCATGTTTTCCAAGGGTGTGGGTATTCGAATGTCCAACTCATTGCGTAAGCGAAAAGTAACTGGATCGCACTGAGTATAAATGGAATCCGGTGCGTAAGATGGCTTGTAATCAGTTCGCAAGTAAATCTCATCAGTATCGTCCACTTCGGACCGCTTGGATATGCTCAATGTCTGTTTTGATTTTTCGACAGACCCTTGGGTGGGCCTGTGATGGTCTTGCTTTTGGCTCTCGCTCCCATCCAAACGCCTTGTTGTTCCTCCTGATAGACATCCTGATTCCGCAGGTGTTCCGAACGCCTTAGGCCCTCTCCCAAAGGGTCCTCGTCAGCTTCACGACTGTTGATAACCTCCTGTGATTGACCACGCTCATTCTCGTCATCACGTCTCCGCTTCCGATAGGTTGCAGTGTTAAATTCACTTGGCTTAACTGTCTGCTTGTCGTGAAATGGATAAATGCACCCTTCCTTGTACAGATGGATATCCCATTGTATTTTGGCTAGTTTTTTGTTATATATAGCCTCACAACTTTTTTCGACGTCTGCTATCAAGTGTGTATAATCATCGTAATGGTGCGCAAATAATAAATCTTGTGTTATTTGATTGTTTACATCATCCAATTCCTTTAAAAGTTCATCTACTAACTTGTTATTGTACTTAACCATTAAACCCATAATTTTGGTGCCAGTTTCGTCAAACAGCTGGTGCAATTCAGATAACATCTCCGGATGTTTATCACATCCGTTAGGGTATCGCCAAACCCGTAGGCCCTTAGGAATCATTTTTAGTTCAATATTTCTTTGAAGGTAGCTGTTTTCTATATAAGTTCTCTTTAATTTAAACAATTTTTTCTCTAATATAACCATGAGCTCTGTGAATGATTTTACCTGCACTTTTGATTTTTTAGGTATTGGAACACTGTTGGTTTGAAACTCATACTGGTTTTCTTTCCATTTGTCCCTAAATAGCGACAAACATGTGTTCCCCATATTGTTGGGATTTGAGTTTGCTGTATCCAAACTGTCTGTATCACACCTCCCAATAGTTCCAGCCCATTCTAAGTTAGTAGCTGTAGTTACAGGAGTACATTGTGTCAATGGCAAGCCCAAGCTACTGATAGTTGCTGGCATATGACTAGAATTCTCTCTCTCCATCAATTTTTGAATTAAAATGGTGTGCTCACCCAGTTGCTCATGAATGCGCTGGAGCATACCCTTTAGATCAGCAGTCTCAGTACTGTCCTCCATATGTAACCAACTTAGAACCAGTTCCTTTACAAAAGTGTACTCACTTCAGTGGAATGCTGGAAGAACAAGTACAAGTGCAAGCTGCCAAAGTTGTAAAAAAACAGGTTTATTCCAAACGCATAGAACAAAGAACACTCCAGGGTAGCAGCTCCAATTCACCAATAACCTAGGTTTCGTCCCAAGGAAATGACTTCATCAGATTGGTGAAGTAGTGCTGCTTATTTATATCAAAACAAATTGAATAATTACACTCAATTAATTATTTTAAAAGGACAAATCAGATTTTACATCCCCTAATTGCAAGAAAATGTTTAGTTAAAATGAGTGAATAAAAACATCCTATGGATTCATGTATATTTCCTATGTTAATTTATTACTTCTAAAAACTGAAAAATGAGTAAATAATAATTATATGCCAACATAATTCCATACTAAATCTATTGTATCCTAAGTAAATTGATACCCTATACATGCTATAGGTTCCCTGTAGGTGTGTGTGTGAAATATATGTATTTTCTGCCAAATTGTAAAAATGCATAAATAAATCCTTATCAATCCTTATGGAGAATTGGTAGTAGAATTGCTTGAGTGATTTAATCTTTTGATTAGTAAGGCTTTTAAGTTGCCTGAAAATTTGATAGGTAATGTTGTGCTTTTGTTTTAGCAAATGTTTCCTTGCTTTCTTTCTCAGGGCCAGGAGTTGTTTTGGTTTCTTTAATTAACAATGGGGCTGGGTTTGATTTAACTCTGTTTGTGGTAGTATATGGTGAGTTAGGAAATTAAGAAATGTTACGTTGAAATTGAATATTTCTTCAAGAGGAGCTACCAGTCTAGGTTAACATCACCAAATATAGTGTTTTAATGGTATATCTGGCATAGGCTATAGGCTATCTGTACTGGTATTATCTGTTGGTGGCATATCTAGTGTTGCAGTACATATGCTTTTATAATTACTATTCTTTAGTATTGAAATGAGAAATTCTGCATTGTTAATATCTGGAATATTTTGAGGATATGGGGTTATGTCTACAATATTTATCCCATCCTTTCAAAAATAGTGTAACCTGGAGGGGTAATTTCCTCCTCATTTACTTTTGGCTGTAGCCATGTTTCAGTAATGACAAGTACATCTGAGTTATAAAAGGCTATACATGCCATGTGCATTTTTGTATTGCATTACAGATGGTTCTAAAGATTCATGTTTAGTAGCAGCAGGGCATTGTCGATGTGTGGAGGAGATGGCTTAGGTTTTGTCATAGTGGGGGTATTTATGGGCATTATAGTTGGGCGTGGGTTGGAATGGATGTCTTCACTAAGCCTCAAAGTAGACATGATATAAATACAAATGGCTGCAGTCATATTAGCGTATTTAATGTTTGTGATAATTTTGTCCTATAGAATTGGGTGTTGTGTATCGTTATTTGTAGGTGTTGGTTAAAGTGGTCAGGCGATATAGTTAGCAAATAGCTAGAATTGCAGTGTTTTTGATTTTCTAGGTTTGTGGGCTAATTATGGTATGCAGAACACTGTGATAAAAGGATGTTGTGTGGGAGCAATGTTAACAGTGATATCTGATGTCAGTCTTCATTCATGACTGTTGGGTCTCTGTTCTGACCCTCGGAACCGACTTGGCTGTTGCAACAAGCTCGTGCCAGCCAGAAACTCTCAGGCCAAGGCTACCCACCACTCCTCTCTTCCATCAGATCTCGTTTGCCACGTAGAGTTACAGACCCATCAGACATGCTCTCAGCTAAGTGCATATACATATTCTTTTCGTACTTTCTAACTTGTTGTTTTCTTGATAGTCATTGTTACTGTTGTGTTTCTTGAGTGCGAGTGCGTTATCTTCCCCTTTTTAACTTGTCTGGTAGAAAATTTTGACTTGCCATTGTTGGTATAGGCCCCTCCCTTCACCTTTGGTAATTTTTTAAAATACCATTGCTGGTATTCCCTTATCTTTCTTCTTCCTCCCCTTACCATTTCTGGGTATTTTTCTTTAACTACCATTGCTGACACTCCTTAAAAAAAAAAAAAAAAAAATTGCTTACTTTGTTTTTTCCGTTGCTTCTTGTATGTGTGTGTGAGTAAGTTTGTGATGGCCTGTGTGTGTTTATTTTTTGGACAGATGGCAATGCGAGGAATGTGGCAGGAAGATGCCCAACTCGGATTGGCATCTTTCTTGTGTTTGCTATTTGGGGGTGCCACACTTAGAAATTCAACCGCTATGTGAACTCTGCAAGGGTTTCAGCACTCGAATCCTTGCAGAAAGGCACAACAAACTCTTCCTCAAGGGGATGTTAAAATGCCCTTTTGGCAAGGCTTTGTCTGAGGCTGAGATATCTTTGTCTCCCAGAAAAGAGACAAAGAAAAGGAGTCACTCAGTTCCAGCATCTCCTAAAACTCATGAATCTAAATCTACTAAGGGCCAGGTTCTGACTCGTACCTCGGGACCGAGACCTAAGATACCAAAATCGACACCCACTACTGTTCCGGTACTGAACCCTGCAATGTCTCCCATTGTGCCGACAACTGTTGAACCTACAAAAGTCTCTACGGCACCAACCACTTCAGTACCAATGACTGTCTCGGCACCAATAATAGTTTCCCCCTTACTGGTTACTTCCTCCCCAGCAAAACAAATTATTGGTCAGCCGACCACAGTGCCGAAGGTCGAATCTCTACCTAGGACTAGATGCTTTCCAACTATTGACCCTTACTGGGTCAACAATTGAGTCCATTCCTTGAAAGGCCAGAATCACCCTTGGGGATGTCCCTCTGTTCCACCAGGAGTCTTTCAGAGATTGATGTAGTCAGATTAGTGTATCAGATGTTGGTGGCCACAGGCCTTCCTGCCCCATCTAGGACCTCTCTCCCATCTGGAGGCGAGTGTTACTCTCCCAAGACACTCACTTCTCTTCCTCCTTCAACCTTTCCACAGGCCTTGGAGACCTCGACTTCGATGTTCCCGGGGGCCGATTACTTTGGTGCCGATGGTGGACCTCACCTCTGTTCTGGATGTCACTATGTGGTTGGCAGCTCCATTGGAGCCATCCCACCCACTGGACCGTGACTTGGCTGCCTGCTCCAAGATCCTTGAAACAGCTCTGATTTTTTTTTCCACGGCACCGTCCTTTGTTCATGGTGCTCTGGCAATTGTGAATCCTCTCTTGGCTCCTGCTCTGGAGGTGGGCTCATCGGAGTGGGGTGTTGACCCCAGTTCCAGGCTCCCATCCCTCTTTGGGCAGGCCTGCCTTCCACATTATGGAGAGAGCTCTTGCCTCAGCAGGCTCTTAGGTGGCAGCATCCCCATCTGAGTGTCACATCTATATATCCTCTGGTTTGCAGCTGTCATAATCTCCTACACGGGGACAGTGGGCACAAGAGCAGGAAGCCACCTTTCTGCAGGGTACCTTCTCTTTGGAGTCGTCCTCAGATCACACCCCCCCCCCCGAGGAGCCACCCCGTAAGAGATCTTGCAAGAGGAAGCACCTCGATTCTCCAGAAGAATCGGTCGGTGAGGATGCAGATTTCAATGAAGGGGCAGGATCCCCACGGTCACCCCCTGAAGATGTCTTCTTCTGAGACATCCTGTCAATATTAAAACAGGGGTAAGTGGAAGACCACAAACCCTTCCTCTGAGGAATCTTTTCTTGCAGGCTTTTCATGCCCGACCATCTACTTCTTGGGTGACCCCCACCTGCCGATGAACTGGTCAAACTTATGCAGCGTGTGTGGAAGGCTCCTGACACTGTAGAGACAATTTCCCTGGAAACCAGACAAAATTCTTTCTGTGCCAAAGGATCAGCCTCACTGGTCGAAAGGTCCAACAGTAGATGCCATGGTAGTAGCGGCTGCCACAAAAAAGGAATTGGCCAAGGAGAGTCCAGCTGTTCATCCTCCAAATCGAGAGTCTTGGGCGATGGACAGATTCGGGAAGTGGTTCTATGCTTCAACTACCTTTGCCATACGGTCATTGAATTTTTTTGCCACATTTCACAAGACTTCAAAGGGACCTGATAACTGAGCTTTCAGGGACCTTGGCAGAAGCAGGGTCTATTGAGGTATGTGATAAGGTTGCCTCCCAGCTTGCCACCCTAGAATCCATCTCCAACTCGTCTATGTGGCTTATTGCACATACAGCCAACGGGATGACCAGGGCAGTGGGTACAGGCATGCCTGGATGTGCTTGTGTGACTTTGCGGACCCCTTCAAGTCTTCCTTTATCAACTTTCCCGTTGCATTGCAATTTGGCCTAAACGTTGGAGACTCATTAGCCAGGTGTGAGAAGGACAGAAAGATCCTTTCTGCTGTGGGCATGCTTTTTCCCACTCCTTAGTGACCTTACTTCAGGAATCGGAGGAGTGGAAAGATGTGGTTCAGGAAGTCCCAAGGGGCTTTTCAGGACTCGTGGCAAGTATTCTCCCTGGGGCAGAAGGGGGATCTCTTCTGGAAGACTCCCCTCCTATGGCAGAGGGGGCCTGTGTAACCAGGGTTCCAGGGGTTCTTTCTCTGGATAATCCTGCCAGGCCTCCTGAGCAGCAGCCCAATTGCTTACCTCTGGAAGCAGTTGGGGGAAGATGCTGTCTGCACCAAACAGCCTGGCACCCAATAACATCTGATTCTTGGGTGCAGACAATTACCAGAGGTTACCATATCCCCTTCAGTCTTTGCCCCAAACCGCAAAGACGAATCCCCGATGTTCCACCTAGTCCAAAGGATATAGCAATACTCAAAATCCAAAAGCTGCTTCAAAAAAGTCATCCAAACAGTTCCACCAGACCAAATAGAATATTTTTTTTTACTCCAGATTCTTTTTAGTGCCAAAAAAAGAAAGGGAACTGGAGGCCAGTCTTAGACCTCAGTGTGCTGAACAAGTTTGTTCAACAAACAAAATTTTGGATGGTCACGGTTCAGTCTATCCTTCCTTTTCTGGAGAAAGACAATTGGATGTGCTCTATAGATCTTCAGGATGTGTATTACCACATAAAAATGGACAAATGCTCCAGAAGATACTTCCATTTTTGGCTAGGAGCTAGTCATTACCAGTTTCGAGCACTGCCCTTTGTTCTCACCACAGCCCCCAGGGTGTTCACCAAATGCATGGCAGTGGTATCAGCTCACTTAAGGCTACAGGGATTCAGAGTATTTCCATATTTAAAGACTGGCTCCTAACCTCCCTCACCAGGCCATCTGTGCTTTCTTCCTTGGACTCTGTTTTAAGGCTTGCAGAGTTCTTGGCCATCTTGATCAACAGAGAAAAGTCAGTTATCCCCCACATAGGGCATAGAATTCATCCGAGCAAGACTAAACACAAGATCCTGCATGGCTGCTCTTCCCTTTCACAGACTGGAGAAGTTAAGGTTACAACTAAAAATGATACTCTCTCAAGACAAAGTTTTGGCCCGCCAGGTCTTGCAACTCCTTGGGTCCACAGCAGCAGGAATCACCATAGTTCTACTGACATGAGGTAACTTCAATGACTTGTAGCATCACAGTGGTCAATGTTAACTCATCCAGTGTCCCACCTGATCCGAATAACCAACGGGTGCAAGCAGGACTTGAATTGGATGAAGCCAGAAGATGAACTTTGGAGCCACCCCCCCCCCTCTCAGCCTAAGGCCGTAGTGACCATGGACGCATCCCTGATTGAGGGGGTTGTTTTCAGGGAAAGACTGTCCAAGACACTTCATCCCCTATAGAGGCCAGTTTGCATGTCAGCATCCTAAAACTGAGGGCATTGCTCTTAGAGTTGCAACATTCCAGTCCGCTCTCCCTTCAGGGACAATTGCTATTCAGTCGGACAACATGTCAGTAGTCTGGTACATCAACAAACAAGGGGGAACCAGATCCTACCCCCTTTGTCGAGAAGCCCCAAGAGTTTGCCAATGGGTGGTCACCTCCAACTGCTTTCTGATAGCAATGCACATGCCAGGGAACTCAAACGTCATTGCAGACAAACTGAGCAGATGCATTCTCCTGCCTCACTAGTGGTCTCTCAATCCCATTGTCATGGTGAAGATTTTTCGTTGATGGGGTCAGCCTTGCTGTGATCTGTTTGCCTCTCCCACAAACTACAAATGCAGCAGCTACTCTGCCCTGGTCCCCCCTCGCAGGGAGACTCCGAGAGATGCTCTTCTCCACAACTGGCCCCAAGGACTTCTTTATGCCTTTCCACCAATCTCCCTAATTCTCCAATTTCTAAAGAAAGCCCAACAATTGAGAAGCAAAGTAATTCTCATTGCACCTTATTGGCCCCGTCAAGTCTGGTTTCTCTTTCTTAGGCTTCACTTAATTTACCTCCCGTGGATTCTGGATCCAATCCCAACCTACAAAATCTCAGTCTGACATCTTGGTTTCTCCACTTCCAGTAATTGACAGTTGAAATAACTTATCTTCCCCAGTACAAAAGATACTTCTGGCTCTGCATAAACCATCCACCAGAAAACTTTATCTTGGCAAATGGAAGAGATTTACACTTTGGTCTGATGAAAAGGGTATTGATCCTTTTTCAGCCTCCATCGACAAGATCTTGGAATATTTATCCAACTTATTCCAATTAGGAGCCTCTACATCTACTATTAGAGTTCATCTATCTGCCATTGCAAACTCCCATAATGGTTTCTGTGACCTTTCTCTTATGTCCTGTCTGCAAAACCTTTCTCAAGAGCGCTTTACATTTGAAACAGCCTTTCAAAGAGCCCATTGCACCTTGGAGCTGAACATCGGTCTTGCAAAGTTTGGTCCATCAGCCTTTCGAGCCAGCAGCCATTTGTGATATCAAATTATTATCTTGGAAAACTCTATTCCTGGTAGCTATCACATCGGCCAGGGGAATCTCAGAATTGAGGGCTGTGAGTATAAAATACCCGTATATCATTTTTCACAGAGAAAGAGCATCACTCAGGGCTAATCCTTCTTTTTTGCCTACTGTGGTGTGAGATTCCAATATAAATCATTCCATTGATCTACCAATCTGATGATGTTAATCTTTTTTCCATTCATCACTGATGGGTTCGGTTCCATGCCCTGGAAACCGAGTCAGCCTAATATTAAGCTTGCGCCAGCAAAAAAACTCTCGAGGTTAACTTTTTTCCCATAGTGCCCTTCTCCCTGTTACCTCATATCTCATTTGCTGCGTAGCTGTAAAGCCACATTCACCCAGGACCATGGTCACCCTCGATACCTCCTTTGGGGGCATCCTTGAAATGTTGAAACAGAGGGGTGATTGGAAGCCCACTTATCCAGTCTCAAGCTGACAGCTTGGTTTCTCCACTTCCATTAATCGCCAGGCAGGATAATCTCCCCTCACCTGTACGTGACATTATCCTGGCCTCACACAAACCATCCACCAAAAGACTGTATCTAGACAAATGGAAGAGATTCTCTATTTGGTCCAAGAAAAGAAGGCTAGACCTATACTCTGCTACTGTTTACAGCAGTCTTACAATATCTGTCAAAAATTTTCAAGGATGGAGCTGCGGCTTCTACCATACGAGTACATCTAGCGGCTATTTCTAACTGTCATGATGAGTTTGATAATGCTCTCCTCATTTCTCTTCGGTTATGCAAAACCTTTCTAAAAGGGATCTCACACATTAGGCATCCAATCAGACAATCTATAGAGCCATGGAACCTCACGTTAGTTCTTTGGTCTTTAACTCAATCTACTTTTGAGCCTGCAGCAAAGTGTGGCCTCAGACTTTTATCTTGGAAGTCCCTTTTCCTGGTAGCCATCACATCGGCCAGATGAATTTCAGAGCTTCATGCCTTGTGTATTAAAAGGCCCTATTTAATCTTCCACAAGGACAGAGCATCACTCCGGATGACGAACCCCTCCTTTCTACCCAAAGGTTATTTTGGATTTTTCCATCAATCGAACCATTAACTTGCCAGTATTTTTCCCAAATTTTACTAATAAAGGGGAATACTGTCTACACTCTTTGAATGTGCATAGACAATTGAGGTTTTATCTAGACAGAACTAAAGCAGTACGTAAAACTGACCAACTTTTCATTTCCTTCTCTGGACCTAGAATGGGAAATTCCGTCTCCAAGGTGACTTTATCTAAATTTCTTAGGGACTTGCGAAAAAGCCTATACCACAGAAAGTTAAAGCCCACTCTACCAGATCTATGGCAACTTCTGTAGCCTTCCATTCGAGAGCCTCTATCGATATTTGTGCTGCAGCCACATGGGGCTACCCACCACACTTTTATTAATCATTGCAAATTGGATGTGGTCTCCAGAGGGAGAGCTGTCTTTGGCTCAGTGGTGCTCAGGAACGTTCTTCTATAAGGGCCGCTCAAGGAACACAAGGTTGCTGGGGATTCTGTCCCATTAGTGATGAATGGAAAGAAGATTAATAACATCAGACGTTTTTACTTGGATAGAATGAAATATTTCAGAAAATCGGACCAATTGTTCCTATCCTTTTCAGGTCCTTGACTGGGCAAGCTAGTTTTGAAAGTTGCGCTGTCAAACTGGTTGAGAGACGGCATTGCTTTTGTCTACAGAATAAGCTGGCCTTGTCAGTATAAGTTAGGGTGCATTCTATCAGATCTGTTTCCACTTCAGTAGCCTTTCATTCCAGAGCTTCTATGGATGACATGTGCAGCTGCAACTTGGGCTACTCCGCATACCTTTATCACTCATTACAAATTAGACACAGTCTCCAAGGGAAGAGCATCCTTTGGCTCTATGGTACTCAGGAATATCTTTCCCTAGGGCCTCCCAAGGTCTAACGTAGCTAGGGACTCTGTCCCAACAATCAAGAGTGAATGAAGATTGACCACACCCGATAAAGAAGTTATGCTGTTACCATAATGTTCCATCTGTGTTGTCGATCTTCATTCATTCTTGACATCTCGCCCATCTTCACCCTCCTAAGACTCCTGGAGGTTCAGAACTAGTCCTGGGATCCTGGTAAGGTTGCTGCTCAGACAGAGCTTCCATCCTTTTTTACTCTATAGGCAAAGTTGATATGATAGGAAGAGAAGCATTGTGGGTAGCCTTGGCTTGAGAGTTTCTGGCTGGCGCAAGCTTGTTATAACGGCCGAGTCGGAACCAAGACCCAATTGTCAAGAATGAATGAATGCAGATCGACAACATAGATGGAACGTTATGGTAAGAACTTAGCTTCTTTTTATAAACATTCCAAAACAAGAAACAAATAACTGGACATTCTGCAAAAATTCTAAACTACTGGGCAATGGGGAGTGGGGAATGGAGACAGCTACTCGTGTATAAATTGTGTACCACAGACTACTGCAAGCCAGTGGCAGAGCACTAAAGACTTTTTCTTAAATGTCATTATGAAATTACCTTTTCTGAATAATGTCATTGTATAACAGCAATAATTAACTCATGTGTGTTGGTAATGCAGGATTTAACTATGGTTGGCTTTATATAATTACTTGGGGTTTGTCCTCATGATCAGACTATGCAAACTGTAGATGAATCTGGTCTTACCCACACCCAGTCTTGGATTATTGCCAAGTCATTGGAGGATAAGGAAAAGAAGCGTTTTTAGTGTTGTGGTGGTTGTGAAAGAAAACTTTGGAGGAAAAAAGTGACTTTCTTTGTTGTCACTTAATACTTATGTGCGCAAGTACATATGAACTTCCAAGCCACACACATACAAGTAGGTAGTGACAGCCCTAAATATAACCAGCTGTGGGAATTTATGCGACACCTGATCAGCGGTGTAAACTCCTGGATTAAACAATTAAAGTTAAAACTGTACTACTGTTTTTACATACATTTGACAGTTTATATTTGATGAAAATCTGATCTGATGATGTCATTTTCATTAATAATTCCTTAAGTGGGTTCGGATCCGACACTTGGATCTGACTCTGCCACTTTTCCCAGCTCATGGAACAATGAAACTGAGCTCTCCTCCCTTACCCACAATGACTAGTCTCCTAACATACTTCAAATCTTGTTTGTCGTGTTCTCATATGGACGTGGCTACTGCAAACTCTTGGCTTGTACTGTTCATGATTGTATTTTTTATTTACTTATTGCTAAAAAAAACTTTAAAATTACATATTCTCAGTTCTGTTTTACACTGTAGTGTAATTTGTTGTTACTGTGGTGCCCTCCATTGTTTCCAATATGTGATGGGCACCAATATGTGACATCCTCACACTGGGCCAGCAATCAAGGAACCGGAATCTTCACCACTGACACTGGAGAGGGACATGTACTTGGATTACAAATGGAAACACTCAGTATTTCCAGATGCAGACCTCTCTGCATCAAGTACAGTTTCTCTTAAGAGCACACAAGGAACACACTCAGCCTGGGGTCTGGATGTCTCTATATCTGTCTCCCTCCAGATCCCCCATAAGACTCGTCATTGCTACAGCTGTGGGGTTAGGTCCTCAGCCAAGTGTTCAAGCCAAATCCTCCAGCACCCTCTCTGTAAACCTAGTGCTTTGTGTCCCTGCCCCAAGTAGTTGACACACACAGACACACACACACACTGAAACATTTAATTTACATGCACACACGCACACATGCACACACGCACACATGCACACACGCGCACACACACACACACACACACACACACACACAGACACAGACACACCCCTAGAAAAGGCTGGCACAGATATACCTGCTGTGCTCCCTTCTGCCCAGAGTATAAGGTAGTTATCACTGCCACCAGACACATCACAATCAGCTACTCTAAGGCCCTTAACAAAGGGTGTCCAATTATACTGTGTAATATTAATACAGATGGTAGTAGCTCACCAAGATGGGTAGGTCTTATGGCGTGGCCCACACAGTGTCACCAAATAAATGTAAGTACTCTCAAAGGTTAGATACTCTCTACAAGAACCAGCCACGATAACATTATTAAATATGTTTAATAATAAAAAAGTACATGAAAATACTGAATATATATTCACAGTAAACCAGAGTTCAAATGACAGAAGAAATCGAAAACAACACTGTTTTTATTTATATAGGTTTTTCCATCAGTCTCTAAACTAAGCCTCACTATATTCCTGACTTAATCTGGGAGAATTTGCTGTTCCCTAATAACTTGGGCAAGGCAAGATGAAATACGTGAGCAGTCTTTCTAGTCAGGCTCCCAAACGGAATACTCTATATTCTGAGATTACTCCCTGTAAAATATAATATTCAAGATGACTTGCAGAATGACCTCATCTGGTCACCTGACTACGTTCCCACAATATCTCCTTTTGAAGTTTGAAACAGGACTTTAGCAGACTACTACTAATCACCTTTAGAGCTTTTATGGTAATGCCTAGGAGCCAGAAACATTTACAACACCCCCCTTTACAAAAGCTATCAGATAATAGCTGTTCTGAAACGCACAACTATTGAGGAACTAAAAGTAAAAAAAAAACTAAAAAGTTATTGAGGGATAAATTGGAGTATGAGACTGGTAAAACATACCCAGTTCTACCTAGAGTGGAAATGACTACGACTAACAACAGACATGGTAATGATAATAATGGTGACAATAATTTGATCGAAAATGATAGAGAAATGCTTGTCCACTATATTAATGCTTATGAGGGTGAAGATGAAGAAACGGAGAGTCTCCCTTTAGATGTACTGCTGCTGAGGAGGTCAGGAAGACCGATGAATCCGAGGCAGGAACGGGTACAGATTTCAGGGAGAGGAACAACTTCTCTTGGGGTTCATATCAATGGAGGGGAAGTATGAAGGGGAGGGGGAGAATATCTCTGTGATAACCAGTTCTACTGGGATTTGTGATAATTGTGACCAATAAGGCAAGGGATTATAATATATATATAATTTAAGTGTTGTAGAAGTTACTTCAAGTTGGGCTGATTTGTTTGAAAAAGGCCTTACCTTTGTATCAGCAAAACCTGCCAAAATAGATGAAGTTTTGATTAATTTAAAATAGTTTGTTAGAAAACTTAATCTTGGATTTTATTTTAATGATGACAACCAAAGTCAGACTGCCGTTAGCATATGTAAGAAAAACAGTATTTTAACCCCCCCCCCTGCACCCCACAGTTAGTGTTTGAAAAATTATGTGAAAATGACATAAAAAAGTTGCTATGTGATGGTGTTAACAGCTCTCTTAACCTTAATGTAGATGACATGGGTTTGCTGAAGAAAATTGCCAATAATAGAAGTATGAGCTATGAAACCAGATAAGGGTAGGGGCATGGTGATAATCGACATGAATGAATATGCTAACAAAATGCTTTCATAGACCCCTACAGGGAGGTTTCGATCAATGAGAAAAATATAGCATATAAGCGGATTGATGTAATGTTGGATGATTTGCTATATAACTATCAGATTAGCTTGACTGAACATGAGTATCTTAAAGTGCTTTATCCCAGGACCCCCCCTCATATTTGTCATCCCCAAAATTCCCAAGTGTGTGCATAACCTCTCATTGAGGCATATTGTAGATGCTAAGGCTTCTAAAACTTTTCCCTGGCAAAATTTGTCTTTTTTCACATAAAAGGAATTGTAACTCAGCCCAGGTATTTATATAAAGACTCTTGGGATTTTCTCTGTAAAGTTTGTGATCTTTATTCTGATAGTTTGTTGTTTACCATTGACGTACAGGACCTCTTCACTGTTATCCATCATGACAAAGATGTTGAGATGTTTTGTGACTTTTTATGTTCAAATTCAAGGTTGGAAAACACTAAGATCCTTACTATTAGAACAATAATGGAGGCTATTCTGGAAAATAATTGTTATAGTTTTTGATGATCAGTTATTTAGACAACAAAAGGAGTAGCCATGGGGGGGGGGGTCGTATGTGCTCTGTGTTTGTTAATGCGGTATTAGCACAATGGGAGAACAGTTTGGTTTTCAAATCTGAATTTGTTAGTTGTTGGTCCTTGTATGGGTCTTTTGGATGATGATATTATTTTTTGGACCGACACTAAGGAAAGGTTGTTAATTTTTTCAGTTTTTAAATTCTAGTACACATATTTTTTTAAGATTCACAATGGATGTACAGGAGGACAGAGTGAACTATTTGGATGTTTCTAGGATAGAAACCAGAAAAAAAATGAGTCCACTCTATTTAGGAAATCTACTTGTTTTAATTCCCTCCTCTATTTTGGAAATAGCCATTCTCTTCATCAGAAGTCCTTGGTAAAAGGCCAGTATGTGAGATTAGCCCGCATGGTAAGCAATGAATCTACATTTCAGGTAGAGTGTGTTAATCTAAGGGAAATGTTACAAAGAAGGGGTTATCCAAGACCTTTTATAAATAACATCTTTAAGGAGGTTCAAAGAAAAAGACAGGCTGGACTATTTAGCCCTTTGTTAGGAAGTTCAAGGGTAGAAAATGGGACTCAGAGAGGTGAAGTGATTGCACCTCAAAATAACAAAGATGTTTATCAGACAGCATTTGTTCTGCCATATAATTTACATTTCCGAGGGATTTGTGACATTATTAAACTTGGAGTATTTTTGGTGTAGAGCAAGACCACCTCAGTAAGGTTGGCAATAATCCAGTTATAGTTTATAAAAAAGACGTTTGTTTCAAAAATGTACTTGAGCAAACAAACAGTGGATACTTAGTGGGTGGAATGAAAAAGTGTGATCATTGCCATCAGTGTGGTTATGTCAAAGAAGCATCAGAAGTGTTTGTTCAAAATTATGGTATCATCAGGTTTACACAAAAATGTTCCTGTTCCAGTAAAGGGATCATTTATTTGGCTAAGTGCCAAGACTGTCAAGGCTTTTATATAGGAAAAACAAAGAGGCTATTCAGGAACAGGATATATCAACATCAATACGCTATTCAGATGGGCGAACTGAGTAATGCATTGGCAAATCGGGTCTATATCACATTGTCAAACTTTTAAAAGTTTGTACGTTTCAACGGAGATCTCTGTACCATGCAGAATGGGAAGATTTCCCTTTTCTGCACTGTAGTGGTATCTCCGAGTTGGTATATTTAAAGTGTGGAGGATGTGGGGGGGTGCCAGGGGGCTTTCCCCCCTGCTTAAACCGTTCAGGTAGGTTTTTTCTTTGGTTTATTTTTTTATTACATTTTCAAACTTTTAAAAGTCTGATCATATGGTTTCGACCATATGATGTTCGAACTTTTAAAAGTTCGATTATGTAATATAAACATGGCAAAACACACTATTAATTTTCCGTCCCATAAGTTTAAATTTATTGCTATAAACAAGGTGGATATAGGTATTAGAGGTGGTCCCTCAGACATCTACCTTGATTATAAAGAGTTGAAGTGGCAGCTGAGATGTGGTGCTACTGTTCACCCAGGCCTAAACAATGTAGTTTCCATAAGTAGTGTGTTAAAAGTTAAAAGCTTAGTTTGTTTGTTTTATAGTTGTGAAGTTCATATTTATATGTGTATTAATTTGTATGGTGTCGTCATTTTTATTTAAAACATCTTCATTCTATATATATATATATATATTTTATGAAAAAAAAATTTAGGTTTGTTTTAATGTAGTTTTGAAAAGTTGTCTAATGTATAAAAGTGAACATTTGAGTTGAACTGTTCTAGTAACTAAGACCAGTGATAGGAAGTGAGTTAATTAATCAGTTGAATAATTAATTTTCTCGTGGTTTTGAGTGTATATAAAGTTTTGTGAAGCAGTTGGCTGTTTGTTCTGAATAACTATGTTTGTACCAGAAGATGAAAGTGCTCAGTTTTGTAATTAAAAGGTGCTAGAGTTTTACGTGTTTGTTACATTTTTTTGTTTTTGTTTTTTTAGTAGTGCATCTTTTTTCACAATGAACTAGTCCCCTAACATACCTCAAATCTTGTTTGCTGCCTTCGCATATGGACGTGGACTCTGTAAACTCTTGGCTTGTACTGTTCATGAGTGAATTTTTTATTTACCTATTGCTAAAAAAACTTTAAAATTACATATTCTCAGTTCTGTTTTACACTGTAGTGTAATTCTATGTTACTGTGATGCCCCCACACTGGGCCAGCAATCAAGAAGCCGGAATCCTTACCACTGACACTGGAGAGGGACATGCATTTGGAATACAAATGGATACACTCAGTATTTCCAGATGCAGACCTCTCTGCATCAAATACAGTTTTCCTTAAGAGCAGACAGGGAATACACTCAGCCTGGGGTCTGGATGTCAATATCCATCTCCTTCCAGATCTCCAATAACACTCCCCATTGGTACAGCGGTAGGGTTAGATCCTCAGCTGTTTCCAAGCCTAGTCCTCTAGCACCCTCTCTGTAAATCCAGTGCTTCATGTCCCTGCCCCAAATAGCGCACACACACACACACACACACACACACACACTACTCCCTTCTGCCTAGAGTATAAGGTAATTATCACTGCCACCAGACACTCCACAATCAGCTACACTAAGGCACTTAACAAAGGGTGTCCAATTATACTGTGTAATAGTAATATTAATACAGATAGGTAGTAGTTCACCAAGACGAGTAGGGTTCCTGGGGTGGCCCACACTGTCACCAAATAAATGTAAGTACTATTAAAAGGTAAGATATTCTCTACAAGAGCCAGCCACAATAAAAGTATTAAATATGTTTAATAATAAATAATAAAAGTACATGGAAATACTGAATATATATTCACAGTAAACCAAAGAGTTGAAATCACAGAAAATATTGAAAACAGCACTTTTTTTTCTTTATTTGTACAAGTCTGTCCATTAATCTCTAAACTATGCTTCACTGTATGCCTGACTGAATCGAGGAGAATTTACTGTTCCCTAATAACTTACTTGGGCAAAGCAAGATGAAGTACGTGAGCAGTCTTTCTAGTCAGGCTCCCAAACAGAATGCTCTGTATTCTGAGATTACTCCCTGTAAAATATAATATTCAAAATGACTTGCAGAATAACCTCATCTGGTCACCTGACTCAAGGTTTTCACAATCTCCTTTTGAATTTTTTGACAGGACTGTAGCAGACTGCTATAATATATTTTGAGATTTTGTGGCAATGCCTAGGAGCCAGAAACATTTAAAACACTTCCCCTCCCGTCTTTACAAAAGCTAGCAGATAATGACTGTTCCCAGACCTACCGTCTCCAGTCCTACTCAGCACTGTGGGGTGCGGTTCAATGAGTTAACAGCTCATTTACATTTCCCTTATTTTTCTTTAAATAAGCCAGCTGGTTAATCATTGCTGTGCCAGTGTCCCGTTTTAAAACATATACATTTAATTCAGATACCATTGTACATTTACATTTCTTTACATTTCAGCAGGGTACACTGTTAATACATTTTAACACAATTAACAAGCAGAGCTCACAAATACATTTTCAGCACAAGCATCTGTACAAATCAGCTTGATATACAAATGACATGTAATTATTTATAAAATTCCAGTTAGCTGTGCTGGCGCAAGTCATACATCCTCTGCACTGCTTCTCCCCGGCATGGCTGGCAGTACTTCCTATAGTCACAGTTACCATAGTTGGTAATCATTCTTTTTTGTACATATAAGTACATCTTAAAATTATCATTGTTGGTAGTACTACTTTCTTTCTTCTTAACTTGTTTAAAAAAAATCTTTCTCTCTTAGTTTTGTCCCTTTAAATTAGTTAACGTCAGACAAATCTTCTGGTTATAAAAAATGTATGGCCCATGGCCATAAAATACCTCTTTATGATGGTGTGTGTCTGTGTGTGTGTATTGTCCAGGCCCTGCACATTTAGACTGTACTTGTGGCATAAGTAATGCATTCAACCCTAGGACTTTAATTGATCAAAAGTATAAGTAGATCTTAAGAGGGTTACTCCCTTCTAAATCTTCCGAAGAAGCATCTGTGGCTCAATCCTGGGTTCACAACTGCCTCACAAGACTTCGAAAACTTTGGATCTGACCCCTGTTTATCTGAAGACAAAATCAGATAAATTACCATAGATCAGATCTTCTCTGCTCTTGGACCCATTGTCCTCCCGTCTCCCTTCTCCTTTCCTGGACAGATCTCCCAAGCATCATCATTCTAAACCGTTTTCCACTTGTTCCTCCAAAGTCCGAGGCTGACATGGACAAGATGATTGTCTTCCTGTCAACTCAAATACAAACAGGAGTTCTGGCTATGACCCCATTGGATCCAGAGATTTTTGTAAGTTCTACCCCACCTATGCTGATCCCTCCTATGCTCCAGCCTTTGGTTTCAGAGCAGTCTGATCTGAGGATCCTGGAGCTGTCCACATCACATCCGAAGATCATGGCATCTTTGACTCCAGTGGTGTCTGAGTTGACTGGCTCCGAGCAGTTCAGAGCTGGATGACTGTGAGTCGTATCGGCACTGGATCTGGGGTGCTGGAGTCTACTCTGAAGTTCTAGGAGCCATCTGCCCCTTGGAACCTTGACGCTGGACAGCTGGGACTCCATTTCTTTTCTCTAGTGATTTGCCTTTGGGCCAAAGGCAGACAACATTCTGGAAGCATGTCTTCTGGGAGCATTCTGTTTCTTTCTCTCTCAGGTATTCTGCTGTCGAGGTAATAGTTTTCTCTGCTCCTAGAGAGAGGATGTTTCCACACTCCTCTGCTCCTACTTCCCAGCCCCAGTTGTCTTTGCATCATGAGCCTCAAATCCCTGCTCCACAGGGCCAGCCAATCCAGATAAGTCACTAGGATACCCAGCAGGGTTTGTTGATCTCTTCTGGTACTTCTCCAGAACATCCTACTAAAGAAGTTCCTAGGAAGAAAAAGTGCAAGAGGAGTTACTTGCTCCCCACAGGAGTCTGTCACAGAGGATATAGACTTCATTGAGGAGGAAGGGTCCCCAAGATTACCACCTGACATCTCCTTTGGAGACATTCTAAAAATTCTCAGAGGTGACTAATCTACTTAGAACCCTTCCGAATAAGGTTTTTGGAGCTGAGCAGTCTACCTCCTGGGTGACTCCGCCTACCAATGAGTTCATTGATTTGATCTCTCGGGTGTGGAAGGAACCTGATTTGTTGAGCTGATCCCAAAGATACCAGACAGGATCCTGGCACCACCAAAGGAAAGGAAATTTGGGAGCAAAAGAGTACCAGTTGATGCCATGGTTGTAGTGTTGGCGAAGAAGGAACTAGAAGATCAAAGTTCCTCTGTCCATCCCCCCTAACAGGGAGTCTAGGGTGCAGGACAGATTTAGAAAGCATGTAATGTTCTTCAGTGACCTTTGCACTTTGGTCACTGAATTATTTGGCACACTTCAGTAGACTCTAAAGGGATTTGATTAAAGAACTTACTAAATCCCTCTCTGGGAACATTGCTTCTGAGGCAGAGAGCTCAGTAGCCTACCCTAAAATCTATTTCAAACTCATCCATGAAGCTTGTCTCCCAAGCATCTGAAAGTACCTCAAGGGTGGCAGGTTCAAGCATTTCCATTAGGAGACTTGTCTGGATGCGCCTGTGTGATTTTTATGGAGCTTTTCAAGTCTTCCTTTGTCGGTGCTTCATTTGATGGTAGTTCTTTATTTGGCCCTAAAGTAAGAGAGACACTATAGAGGTGTAAACACGAAGGTAAAACCCTGTCTGCTTTGGGCATACATTTTTTCGACACCTTAAAGAACTTTTTCCAGGAATCTTAGATGGTTGAAAAATGTGGTTCAGGAAGTCCTAGGGTCCCTTCCAAGATCCACGTGGAGATGGTTCTTCCAGGGGCAGGGGGAGTTCTAATGGAAGGCACTGCTCTTGTGGCAGAGGTGGAACGCAGAACCAGGGATCTAGAGATAGGATATGTCAGAGAATGTATCGGTGCTCCTGAGAGGTGGCCCGACTGTTCACCTCTGGAGGCAGTCTGGGGTCACTTAACAGTGCACCAAAGAGCCTGGCTAGGAATTACAGAAGGGTCATAGGTGCAGAAAATTATTACCAGAGGTTATGTTAATGCCCTTTTCCCTACAATCTCGTTTGACAGTAAACAAAATTTCCAGTGTTCCATCCAATGAGAGGGAAACAGCAGCATTAAAAATAGACAAGCTGCTAGAAAAAAAAAGAGCCATCCAAGAGGTCTCCCCAGATGAGAGAGAGTCTAGAATTTACTCTAGATTCTTTTTTCGTGCCAAAGAAAACAGGGGACTTCAGACCAATTCTGGATCTCAGCACTCTGAACAAGTCAGTGCATTACACTAAGTTCTGGATGGTCATAGTTCAGTCCATTCTGTCCTTTCTGCACAAGGGCAATGATGTGCTTGATGTGCATACTGAAGATCTGTCTTATCAAAATGAACAGGCACTCTGGGGGATACCTACTCTTCGGCAGGGAGCAAATCATTACCAGTTCAGAGCTCTGCCCTTTGGTCTCCCACAGCCTCCAGGGTGTTCACCAAATGCACGGCAATAGAGCAGGCCACTTGAGGCTACAGGAGTTCTGGGTGTTTCCATAGTTGGATGACTGGCTCATAATTGCTCCAAACTGGCATCATCTGATCAAAGCTCAAGATTATGCACTTCCTTTATGGTCTCACTTATAATTACCATCAATTACAAGAAATCTCAACTTGAACCAGCTCAGATATTGGAGTTCATCAGAGCCTTGTTGAATACGGTATCTATGACAGCCTCTATCAAGGATTCATACTATTTGATTCCAAGTCAAAATATCATTCAAAGGACTTCCAAGATGGCTGCACATAGTTAACAGCTCAAATCTACCTCTCCCAGTGTGAAAACAGAAACTCGAGAGAAAGCCAGTGGGCTTATATTTCTGGGTAATTTTCAGTAACTGGCTAGTAAGTGGACTGCCTGGATGCCAGGAAAAAAGAAATACAGAAGATCTGGAAGAAAATCAAAGTACTGCAGCTGTTCAGCAAAACAAAAAACAGTGCAAGCTCCAGATATGACTTCCAGTAACCTAGAGGAAAATATTAGACAACTGCACACAGACCTGATTAAATAAACGCAACACTGATTAGAGTATATCAACTCAAATAACAAAAGTCTGGAATTAGCTAGATATTTAGATGAGATGGTAAAAATCAGAGGTCGAAATGAAAAAAAGGCTGACTGAATATCAGACTGCTCAAGAAGAGATGTTTCAAAAAATAATAGAATTAAAGGACAGAGCATATAGGGAAAACCTGAGATTTTCTCCTGTACCAGAGAAGCTGGAGGAGCAGACTGTATTAATTTTATGAAAGCACAAATAAGCCACTAGATTGGTATTCCATAGCAGTTGTTAATTGAAAGGGCACATCGTGTGCATGCTCCAAATGTGGCTATGAGAAGCAACCTAGACCTTTAATAGTAAATATGCAATCCTACCAGGAGGAGGAGTTGATTCTGACAAAACTGTTTCTTTTTGGTTAACTCAAGTCTGCGAATTAGGTTAATGCAAATCTGTGAATGTTTGGGACACTTCTTCCTATTAAGAGGGTAAAACTTCAATATTTGAAGATGTACATAGTTTTGTGCATTAGTATTAAGTTAATAACTTTTAGTGGGGTATTGGAGAAGGTTTTTTTTTTTTGCTTCTTTCAGTAAAGCAAAAACTTTTATAAGATGTGACATAGGCTGAAATGGATATGACAAGAAAGAACTGTATGAAAGATCAACCTGCCAAGCAGTATATCCATGTTGCACAAAAACTGGAACTAGGCACTTGTCAAAAAGTTGTTACACTTAAAAGGTGGGAATAACTTTTTAACGCAATGACATTTTCTGTAATGTCTTTAAATGTCAGAGGTCTCATAGATAAATACAAAAAAGAAAGAGTAGTGAACTATATTAAAATGTAGTGTGCAGATAGCTATGCTATTGGAGACTTACTTGGAAAGAACTGAACATGTGAATTTAATAACGAAAGGTGTTTAGGTGGGTTATTCGGAAGAATTCCTGGGACAAAGGGAAAGTGGAGTAACTTGTATTAATTGCAAGAGGAGCTCCAATAGTGATAGAAGGAGATACAAAAGATGATAGATTTGTATTTAAGGGCTACTGGCATATATTTATATTCCACCTAAACCCGTTGTAATGGAGCTTAAGAAAATCAGCTTTCAGCAAATATTATTACTTACAGGTGGGGAATGGAATTTGATTTACAGTAGTGAAGGTGTTTTGGGGGGCCCAGAAGGGAAAATATAACAACGGAGAGTAATAAATTTATGAAAATATTTGGCATGGAAAATGTGAATTCAGTACTAGGAGTTGAGTGAATTTTACATATTATTCCCCAAGATACAAAAAAACTGGGCTAGGCAAGAGTTTATGTTTTACAGGAGCATGAGCATTTAATTGAAGTCTTGATTTGCACCCAGTAACAATTTCAGATCATATGACAATAAAATAAAAACTCAGGGTAATGAAATAAAAATGAGACACTAGCACTTTGCCACCTATCTCTTTAAAAGAGAGGAATTTAAAGAATTGGTAGTATAAATTATTCAGGAGCTATTAGATAAGAAATAAATTTCTTCTGAATATATAGCTAGGGTGTGGGATAAAATTTAAGTGGAATGGTTGGAAAGAGAGAGAAGGTTAAGAAGTGACAAGAATTGTTTAGAGGGATTGACTAACATGAAAGTATTGCAGAATAGTGGGAATCTCAGAACAGGAGGAGCAACTGCAGAATGCTAAACAGAAAATAAGGGATTACTTCGATATGTGTGACTTTAGAAAGATTGCTGTTAAGCAACAGCTTTTTTATGATAATTCTAGAGCACAAAAACTTTCAGCACGACGACTCTGGCAGCAGAAAGGACTGTTGCCAAGCCTATAACAAGGAAGATAAGAAATCCTGTAGAAGTATTAGAAATATTTCAGAGGTTCGACAAAGTTCTGCATGAAACGGAGAAATGTAGCAATCTAGAAAAGGTACAAATGGAAATGTTTATGGAAGAATTTAAATATGTCAAGGTTAGAGGCAGATGAGGTTTGATTGCTAACCGTTAGGATAGGAGGTGATGAGATAAAAATGGTGATGTATAACCAATTCACAGGAAAGCTCCCTGGAATAGATGTTATTCCTGTGGAAGTTTGTCATTTTTCTTTCTCTGCTAGCTTCCAAAGAGCTGGAAGATGTTGTTTAACAGTATTTTAAGAGGAGGAGTACCAACATCCTGGAAGAAAACGGTGGTAGCTAAAGAGGGTGAAGACCCATCAGATCCAGCTTCATAAGGCCCATTTCAGTACTGATCCATGATTATAAATTGTTTGTAATGGCTAAAGAGAGGCAAAAGTGACACCAAAATTGATAGATATGGATCACTGTGGCTTTGTGGAGAAGAAAACATTTGACAACATTAACAGAACATTAATGATCCAGATGGAAGCAGACTTTAAGAAAATACCACTGTTGTTGTTGGGTCTTCATGCAGAGAAAGCATTTGACAGAGTAAGCTGGGACATTTATGAGCAGGGCAATGGAAGCATTTGCATTCCCTGGTAAAATTGTAAGGGTGATTAGGAAAATCTATCAGAGATAGAAGGTGAAAATTAATGTGGGTGGGTTCCTCTTTAATAAGTTCTGTTTGAGCAGAGGAACCAGGCAGAGGTGTCCTCTTTCCCCTTTGTTGTTTGCATTATTATGTAATGCAAAAGAAAATACGGGAAGCAGAAATTCAAGGATACAATTGTTATGGTAGTCAAGAAAAACTGGCTGTATTTGCAGATGATATTTTATACCTGATAAAACCAGGAAAAGACATTGCAGTGTTGTGAAGCATTTTGGGATCTTTTAATTTCTTTTCTGAATGCAAAATTAATGAAGCTAAAACAGACAATGGCAGTAGATTATGCACCCATACACAAATTGGTTCAGCAATATCCATATTTATGGGGACATGATAAAATGAAGTACTTGAGTATGGATTAAAAATGATTCCGGTGTGGCAGCTAGGGATATGTGGGGAAAGACTAAACAAAAGATAATACAAAAACTGAGAAACTGGAAGCTCTGTTGTACTATGGATAGTAAGATACAAGCAGTTAAAATGTTTTTGTACTTTTAGTTTTTTACATAAGTCAGGCTTTTTGATCAGCCAGAGGAAGTTGTGAATTGCACTTAATAAAGAGATGAAGGATTTTATCTGGGAGACTGCAAGAGTTAAGTGGGATACTCTGAACCTTCTAATAGAATGGGGTAGACTGGGATTACCATATTTGAAGGGGCATTTCAGAGCTACAGAGTTAAAGCTCCTATACATAGCACAAGCAGAAACCTATAATTCAAAGTGGAAATGGATGATGATGAAATGGGGGGGGGGCTCGAAACAAGGAGAGAGTGGGATTTTGGATGCAGATCTGTAAGAAGAACAATAATCATACATAATTTATTCATAAGTAGGAGAAAGTATTCTAGGAACTAAGCCAACATGGTGATGTAGAAAGGAGATTCTGCCGATAGGGATGACTGCAACTAGAGATAATGACAATAGGCAAGAGGGGGCAGGAATATATTGGAGAAAACTGGCAAAAGAACCAAGGTACTGGGAGCAAATAACTAGAGAGGAAAAGTTAATAGAATGGGAAGATACCAAGGACTTATTTGAACTACAGGCTAAAGGTTGACTTCTATATCAAAGATTGATATCGGAGTGTAGGCAAAGAGAAAGAAATAGGGGGTCCTGAACTAAAGACCAGCACTGTTAGAACTTATAACTTTATCTAGAACAGAAGTTGCCATTAAGAAAGGAAAAATTAGTAGAGCATATAAAATATTGTATGAAAACTATAAGAACCAATTAGAGGAGGTTATGAAGAACTGAGGAGAGAGATTAGAAGAGCAGTTCACAAGGAACCAATGGGGGATATATGTATGCCTCCAAAAATATGCAACAAAATCTGGAAGATTTCAGATCTTTGCCTGAAGTGCTTACACAGGTATTTTTATACCCCCAAGCAGACTTCAAAAAATTTTTCCTCGGGTAGACAGCAAATGTTGGAGGTGTGATGTGAGAGGAAGTGGTAACTGGGAACATATTTTCTGGGAGTTTAATGAGTTGGTAGACTTTAAAGACACTCTGCAGACTGCTGTCAGAGATTGTGGGTGAGCAAGTTGGAGTGACTAGGGAAGCGATTTATTTGAGCTATGATACAAACTCGCAATTGCTTAGACATAGTAAGGCCTTGCTGAGTCTAATTAATGATGTCTGCCAAAAAAACAATTACTAGAAATTGGTAATCGGTCTAAACCAACTTTACTAGAAGTAGTGATAGATAGTACAGAGTTCAAACAACTGGAACTGGGATCTTTAGAAAAGGGTAGGAGCAAATTACAAAGGAAAAAATAGGAAGTGTAAGGATCAATACATGCAGATGAGAAACGAGGTTTAAAAGAAGGCAGGATTTGAAATGGGTTATGTAATGGTTGACTAACTATGACTAGATATGTTAGTCATTTATGATGATTGCAGCTACAGTTGTTGGTACGGTTTGGAATGTATGTTTGCAACCGAGATTGTGTTGCTATGGTTTATTATTTATGCAAATGCAACATGGGCTATGTCATACATGCTTTAATAAAGATGTTTCTTGTTTTAAAAAAGTGCTGCTTGTATCTTAATATGTATATCCATAAATTAGAGTTTCCAATTTTACAGTTTTTGTAACTACTTTTGTTTAGTCACTCCTTGACTGCCATAACGGATGCCTTTTTAATCCATACTCCTAAATACTTCATCTTTTGTCCCCATAAATATGGGTATTGCTGAAGCAAGTAGTGTGCGGGTGCATAATTTATGGCTACAACCTTTGCGTTATGTTTTATATTCAGAAAAGACTTAAACTGTCTCAAAATGTTCCACAACACTAATGTGCTTTACTGGATTTATTGGGTAGAAAATAATAATAATTTGCAAATAGTCTGCTTTCCTTGATTACCATACCAGTTGTAGCCTTCTTTTTATTTGAGTCCTACATTTTCTTTGCCAGTGGCTCTAAATGTATAGCAAGTAACAAGGGGAAATAAGGCACCCCTGCCTGGTTCCTCTGTTCAAACATAGCTTATCTAAGAGGAACCTCTCACTTTAATTCTTGCTTCTGATCCTTCATATATCATTCTAATTAACCTTTATTGTGTCAGGGGATGAAAATAGTTCCAATGTCCTACTCATAAAATCTCAGCTTACTCTGTCAAATGCTTTCTCGGTCTCAAGACCCACCAAAAATGGAGTTTTTTTCTTGTATTCTACTTTCCTCTGGATCTTCTTTGTTCTATTGTTTGTTTGTTTCTTTCGGCTTTTCCCGGTTAGGGGTCGCCACAGCGGAACTGCGGTCCGCTAATGATTGGCAGTAGATTTTGACGTGCTGGCTTGCCGGGCCTAACGCACAACCTTCAGTGAAGGAATGCCCATTCACAATGTCACCACATGGAAGACGCTCTAACTGAGAATCGAACGGGCAACATCTAACTGTGAGGTGACAACGCTACCGCAGCACCACCACCGCAGTATATCTTCATTGTTCTATTAATGTTGTCAAATATTTGCCTTCCCTCCACAAAACCACACTGATCCACATCTATCAATTTTGGCAACACATTTTCCATTCTTTTAGCTACTAAAGACATAAAAACTTTATAGTCGTGGTTTAAAATTGAAATAGGTCTATATGATGATGGGTCTGAAGGGTCCTTGCAATCTTTAGATAAGTCACCACAGCTTTCTTCCAAGATGTTGCTGCTTCCTCTCCTATTAAAAATGCTGTTAAACAAAATCTTCTTTATCAGTATCTTCCCTCCTAGTTTCCAAAATTTCACAGGAATACCATCTGTTATTGGAGACTTTCCGAACATATCTACTCTTGACAGAATTATTTTCTCCTCACCTCAGTGTCTTAGAGCAGCAACTACTTGGCTTTAAGCACTTGGGCTTATAGCATCCTCTATGTACATGGCCCTGAGTCTCATGTAGTGGTTTGGCTGTGAGGATGATTTTATGCATCCTCTTGCATAAAGTTTGAGAGTATTTTTTTATTTTATTTGCTTCTTTGACCAGATAAACTCACTGTATGGAAGTATTACTTTCAGGGGTGACCAGGGAGCACTGTCTGGTTAAGACACTTGCTTTGAGTCCTGCAAGAGACAAGTGGAGGTGGAGGAAATCACTGTGCACCCTGGACTACAGGGAAGAACTCATTAACAGCTCTGAGCTTTAATCATGTGGGCTAATTGCTAGACCATTACAGTTTTACAGTAGATTTGATTCCGTTAGAATTGATTGCTGGATTCCATAGACTCTGTGATCAAGGTAGGTGGTAAGTGCAAGACAGCATTGCTTGGTGGATTCAGTAGTCCAGTTTGGTGTCTCTGCAGGCTTTTGTCTTCCATCCCTACTTTAACAGTCACCATGGATTCCTGTGCTTTGAAGTGGGGGGGGGGGGTGCTGGGACAGATGATCCAGGGACATGCTATCTGACGGTGGCTTCTCTGCACACAGATTTTCTGGTGATGACTATAGTTCTCACTCTGCAGGTACTCCAAGACCTCCTTCCTGAGGGTGCTTTTGCCATCTCCTCTGACATCATGTTATGGTTTGCCAATGAACAGGGTGGCACCCTTTCAGTCAATGCAGAGGTTTAAGGCTGTTAACAATCTGCTTCCTGAGGTCCAGGTTTTGATTCCCTCAGCCTCCATTTGCCTATTGTGTGACTGAGGAAATCACTTAACCATACATTATTCTTGGGCTGAGTTTGGTAAAGGTCCACGTGGATGAGTGCTCTACCCTGATGAATGCAAAATAAAATAAAAAAGTAAAAATAAAATTCCCTCTGTCTACAGATATGAAGATTTGGGAATGGAACTTTGCAACCAGTCTTTGACTTCTCCTGTGATATATCTGGTAGTGCTGTTAGTAGACTGGCCCAGCTAATGCCCCTTGAGTGGTCTGTCAATCAATTTGTAGTGCAGAAACTGTTCTTTCTGTTCAAGAAGCCTTGCTGTGAACTATTCATCCTCAGCCAACACAAAAATGTGCAAACTGCCTTTCCTTTATTCCTCCCTCAGAAGGATTTTCAGAGAAGCCGTCATGCAGAAGTGGCAGCTGGGGGCCATATACACATTCTCATTTTCATTTATTTTCAAATTTCTTGAGAATTTCAAGATACAAAAAGCCATTCGTATAAATCCCTTTTGACCTTGGGAAGCGGTTTTCCTTGTTATGGCCCCCTCGTATAGATGGGCCTCTGTCAGAGGCCATCCATCCACAAGACTTCTGTTCTGACTTATGTCCAACCAGCATCATCTGGACTTTCCCTCCCTCCATTTAACTGCATGGTTTCTTCACTTATTGTGATGGCTATTGATCCTTCCTTCCTTTCCTGTAAAGTATGATCCGAGTTCTTACCTCTGCTCAGAGATATGATGCAAGAAAATCTTGTAAGAGTAACTAGATTCCTTTTTCTATATGGGCTGAGCCATGGGACATATTTTCTTGCATTTCTGGTATCATCTGTTCTTGACTATTTATCTTGGGTCTTTGATTCTGGTCTGAATGAATTGTTCTTTATTCAAAGTTCCCCTGCTGTTATGTCTGATGTTCAGTAAGGTGCCAGAACATTGTCATTTAGCTTGTTTTGGAAGTTTGCAAGACGTTTTTAAAAGGTACCTTTCTTCTGTGACCTCGCATCAAGGACCTCTTTTCTCTTTGGAATCTCATGCTTGAGAGTTTATAACTGTTTGACTCTGCCCACACAGTAGACGTTTGTATCTTGGGAGACATTCTGGTAGCAGTTAACTCTGTCAGGAGAAGTTTTGAACTGCAGACATTCTTTTTTGTTAATCCTCCTTTCTTATTTGGTGTTCCACAGTCGGTGTGTCCTTGGGGACCAATATACTTTCATGTTTAAAGCAGCAATGGAGATGAGCTTAAATTACTTCATTAATTTACCATTATTTTTCACAATTATACAAACAAATGTGAGCACTTGATCTGATGATTGGAGTTTCATCTCTGTTATCCTGAGTACTAAAAGCAGCAGCATTAAAGTTGGTCACAGCTGAAGCTATTACAGTCTTCTCTTTGGCATGCAAGTCATTTTGATATTTATTTTCACTTTCTTAAGATGTCTTGCGGTCAATCCATTTTTTTTCTAATAGAAAGCTTAACTAGCCTTTTGTAAATTTAGCATGCCTCCTCTCCCCCTTTTGTTGTTGCCCTTTCACTCCATTAAGGCTGTAGTGTTTTTAGTTTTACTGATAAGTACTTGCAGTAGTATTTGATAGTTTAAAGTTTAATGGCTTAGTTGTGGACAAAAGGCAAGATTCATTCAGCTTTTCATAGTTATAGTTGAGCGATGAAGATTTTGCCTAAGATAAATATTTCATATAAGTTGGAGGAGCTCATTTCTCTGAGCAGTAAACTCAGAATTTGAGAGACGTTTGCCTGTGATCAGATGACTGCTCCTGTCTCCTGGACTTTTCCCTTCCAAAAAAAGGGAGAACAAGACCAAGAAGGAAAATGCTCTCAAAAAATCCAAACCTTTAGAAATTAATGAACCAAATAAGTTTGCTATTTGTTACAGTGAAGCCTCCTCCATCTAAAGTAAGGCATGTGGAAGGGTAATTTTAATGAAAAGAACCACCCTCTCAACTGGAAAGTGCAAAATCATTTATTTCAGAGCCTCATGTTTGCACCCTCCATCCATCTTCTGTTGTGTTCATTGGCTTCAGGTGGTCTGTTTCATTCCAGGTAGACATTCTAGAAACTCTTTGCTATATTCCCAGATCTTTCCCCCCACTAACTTCAGAGGCTGTAGAACACCTTCTTTGACTTTTTTCTGGTCTCTGCTTAGACTTCTCCTCGCTGGGATTCTTTTGCGCTTCAGTTTACTTAAGATTGTCTTTGGCCATCATTGTCCAGATTTCTTGGACCCTTTTGAGGGAGGTCTTCAGTGCCTTCACGACCATTGCTTCAGTTGACTTGAGGTAACCATCTCTGAGTTGTCCTTGAGCGTCTTTCCATCAGGACCAAGAAATTCTTCCCTAGTGTCACCCTCCTGATGATGAACTTGAGGCCACTGTCCTCATCATTGGCACTGTCAATCTCAGGCTAAGCTCTTGATCTGTCAACCTTCAGCTTGTTTAAAAAAAAAAAAAAGCCTTTATTGAATTATCACTTGTGGCATAGATTACTTTTATATAGATGTAAGTTAGTCAAAGCATATTAAGTTCACATTTACAAATATTGTACATCACATATTCTGTACAGTATAATCAATTCAGCATTACACAAATTGTTCATTTCTTGCCTTTTTGTAAAACTAATCCTTCTCATAAAAATTTTCTGCTTGTATTTCCACAATTTCCATTTTTTCTATATGTCTACTTATACCCTTTTCTAAAGATCCCACTTCTGTTCTTTTTATCTCTGTTAAAATATTCACAACTTCAAGTATGGTTGGTTTAGACTATGGTTTTCCTTTTCTAGTAGTTGCTTTTTTGGCGGGCGGCCACGGTGGTGCAGCGGTTAGCATTGCCGCCTCACAGCAAGAGGTTCTCCGGTTCGATGCTGGGGTGCCTTCTGTGCGGAGTCTGCATGTCCTCCCTGTGGTCGCGTGGGTTTCCTCCGGGTGCTCCGGTTTCCTCCCACATCCCAAAGACATGCTGTAGGTGGATTGGACACACTAAATTGGCCATAGGCATGAGTGCGTGTGTGTGCCTTCTGTGGAAGGTTGGACGCCGGGCTGGCAACTCGACACCGTAAAACTCCACTGCCAATCATAAGCGGACAGTGATCCGCTGTGGCGACCCCTAACTGGGAAAAGCTGAAAGAAGAAGTAGTAGTAGTTGCTTTTTGGCAACCACCAGAATTAAACTAAAGGCGTAATTCAAATCCAGTGTCCTAGGTCAAAAAATCACTTCCTTAGATACAGTCATTTCCTGACAGAGGACTCTGAAAGAAATTTTTAAAGCCTGCCATCTCCTTACACTCTGAGAACATATGCTTCCAATACGTCTTTCTTCCGAATCACACCTACAGTATTTGACATCCACTTGAAGAAAAATTCCTTTGAATCTGCTTGGGGTATAAAAGTACCTAAGCGAATACTTCCAGGCAAAAATCCTTAATCTTTTAGATTTTTTTCTCATTTTTTGGGAGCCATACACTTCTTCCCATTGTTTCTTTGTGAATTGCTTCTCTAATCTCTCTCCCAGTCATTTCTGACTCCCTCTAATTGATTCCTATAGTTATCCTGCACTATTTTATATGCCCTACTAGTTATCCCTTTTTAACAGCAGCTTCTTTTCTAGATTCAACTAAAACTCAACCAGTGGAAGTTTTTTAAGATTCTCCTATCCCTTTCTCGGGAGTTATTTCTTTTGACCTTGAGGTTATCAGCCTTTGGTGATTTTTTTTTTTTATTTGACTGCCTGTCATTTGGGATCAGAGCCATTGTTTTGCTGACCCTGGTGATGCAGACTTCTTATGATCTTCCCACAGTAACTTATACAGACTCAGGCACCTTCCATTTCTGCTATTACACCCACCTTCCCCACCACTGAATGGAGTTGCTGGACTGCCTCGGCAAGGTGGTAGCAGGAATCTGACTGTGTATCCTCCTTAGCCCTGCTCCCTCTGAGGATGTGGAAGTACTTGGACTCATTGTGGATCTGGATGTTGATGACCAGGAGGTAGAATCATTTCAACCCATTGAGCAAAAGTTCAAGAAATCTTTGAGCTCATAAGGGGAAGGCTAGCTAGACCAGTAGAATCCCCTCAGATTTGCAGCTCATCCTTTCTGTGGTGTTCTGGTTCACCACATCTTTATATGTAGTTCTGTTGGCCAATGAAATGTCATCTCAGACATTCCACCCTGTTAAACATTATCACTGAATTTGAAAGCCCGTAGTCCAGTATCAGTGTGCGATATCCAAGAGGTCACAGCATATGAGAGAGCTAGGCTTTTACTCTGGGTTCTTTTTAGTTCCCAAAAAAGACAAAGGACCTTAGGCCAATTCTAGATTTAAGTGGCCTAAACCAGCTTGTTGGGAAAGACCTACCTGGATGGTCATGGTGTATTCCATCCTTCCTTGGTTATCAGAAGGCAACTGGGTGTGCTCTTTAGAACAACCTGCCTATAAAAGTGGGAAAGGAGACCAAGAGATTCCTCGGCTTCTGCATAGGAGTCCATCATTATTAATTCCAGATACTGTCATTTGGTCCACCACAGTCCCCTGGGTGTTCACCAAAGGCATGGTTGTTGTAGCAGGCGTTCTAAGGGTACAGAGCTTCAAGATGTTCCTTTATTTGAACAAATTGACTCCTTGTGGCCCTTTTACGTAACCACCTTCTTACTTCAAGGGATTTGGTGCTACAGGTTTCAGGCGATATCTCAGTTGATGTGCACACATCTCTCTCCAGACAAAAGTCCAGAACATAGAAAAACAGTGGAAGAAGCACCACTACATTAGCCTAGTACCTACCTATGAACCTATAAAATTCAAAAATACTGCTTTATCGAAAATTGACAAATGTAAATGCTGTTAACCTGTTGAACTGCAACTGTGTTGAATAAAATAAAATTAAATACTACTGCACAAATATAAAGTTGAGCACTTTCGTTCTTTAATTTCGTTAACTGAGCTTCCTTAGAACTTAAGCACAGTCGAAAAAGACATAATTAACTACTTTTCAAAAAAAAAGTCATGTAACCATGTTAAGAAAGCTTACAGATATATACATTCTAAACAAATACTTTAATGAGAACCATTGTGTTAAAGCATAAATTACTAAAAGTATATATGCAATATCTAAAAATTGTTAAATACACTGAATAACTGTAAATACCTGTAAATACTTCTAATAAAACTTATTTCAAAATTTCCAAAGACATTTAATATTAATATATTCATTAATACCGGACAACTTGTCAGCTTGTAAAAATGCTTGCCAGTTCAGTTTCCTTGACTTCAAGATAATTATTCACATTTCCACTAAATGGAACTGGTGTTACAAAGTCTACAACAAAAAAATAAACATTTCCTAAAGTCTTTGCAGGTGAGAGCATGTTTTACCATGAAGATAACTCGGCACTTTTCCGTTATCGGGGCAACATACTTTTTCTCATTCTGTATGGTTCTGACTGCTGTAATCCATTTGCAAAAATGCCACGCATGATGATTTTAAGTTTAAGGCAGTATCTTTTGGGAAATCAAAGCAAAACTTTTCCGTTATCGGGGCAACACGCAATTATCGCGCAGCGGTTAGCCCTGAAGCGGTGGTTTTGACAGATTTCCCTTCTTTAACTGTGCGGAATTGTAGAGGCCTGGCATTCGTATGAATTTTTTTTACCTTCGTCGTTTTTCTTATTCCCGATTAAGCATGCTATTTAAAGATAATAAGCAGTCATGTAACATACGTGGCTAAAATGGGAAAAGCACTCAAACAGGGACTGCAATCTTTAACTTGTAAATGGCAGCACTATCACACAAGTGCTGTAATCCTCCCAGAAGATGCGAATACAAAATGGAATCAGATAAGCCTCTGAATTGTACACCCTTCCAGTTCAGTTTAACCCATGCTGTACAACGGGTTGTAACAGTCAGAAATGAGTAGAGTAAAATAGCCTTGTTTTACTAGGGTTGCCACCTTTTCAAATGGTCAAAGTGGGACATTTTCGGGACAAACATCAAATTTTACAGGCCGACACATACCCATGGTCAGTACAAAGGATAGAACTTTACTTTTTTGCCTAAATAAAAGCTTATTCTTGTAGCATTTTAGTTGCTTATTCTGTTTCTTATAACATTTAGGTATTTTAGATACAGAATAACTGTTTTATACAACTATTGCATAAAATATAGGAAATGACTTTGTCCTAAAATCTCAGGACATTTGCCATTTTTAAGTTTTTTTGTCAGGACACAACTGCCCAAAGAGGGACTGTCCCTCGCAAAGTGGGACAAGTGGTAACCCTATGTTTTACCTGCGTATGTATGAATAAGTCAAGCGAGTATCTGCAAATAACTCTTTTTCTCCTTCTTGGACAAAATACTAGGTATTACATGCACTACGGCAATATTAAATACTATCAACCAGTTGTGTTTTATAATGGGAGTGGGAAGCATTTTTTTCCTTTGAAATGTGTTATCAGAAAAAGTGAAGGCTATACCCACATTAGCGGAAGCACAGTGATCATCGCGACAATGTTTTACGATTCCAACTGCTCTTTACAGCTGTTACCCCGATAACGGAAAAGTACTGATAACTCCTAGTATGTCTGTTTCAGTTACTCTCTGCATTTGAGTTCTGGGTCTAATAATTTTGCTTTCTTCATGGTGATGCATGATACCACATGAAGTGTTTTTTTTTTTGGTCCCTCAAAATACAATGGAATCAACAGGCAGACGCAGTAAAAATATCAGGAAGTGTAAAGATTGTCATTTCCTCGACTCCAGAGATCTGGGAGACTGTTTTATTTTGTTTGTCTTTTGGTAACTAAGTCCATCTGAGCCAATGGCCCATTTTTAGTGGAAGCCCATGGAGAAAGCTCCAGAACAGATTAAAATGCATTTAAACAATAGCTGGGAAGTAATTATATCCAAGAAAAGGAAAGAAATTGTATCCAAGGAAAGGAAAAAAAAGACCCACAACAGAACTCTACAAAAGAATGGGGTTCCCCTTGTATACAACGGAAAAGTGCCCCCACAATAGACTGAAATACATTTACAGAATTTTGCTAGGAGAAATTGTGATCAAGGATACAATATGTACAGCAAGTAGCAAGACACTTTCAAAACGTGGATGGTCTATGTCAAGTAAAGTCAGTATTTTCAGTAACTATATATTACTTTATTTCTAATATGTGGAGGTGAGAAATGAGTATTCTGATGTCAAAGTAAACAGTAATAGAGTGAGATGGGGAGGAATGTACAGGAGGGAAGTTTTAAGAAGATGGAAAGAGTTGATTAGTAATAGCAAGATGAGAATGTTATGTAAGGACACTGGAGAGGAATTAGTGATAATTGTCTGCTGCTAGGATGAAGAGTTAGAAGAGCATACATTGGTAGTACGGTATCATTAAAGCGTGAGCTACTTTTGATGCTATGAGTGTGAAAGGCGTAGTTAACAGTAAGCAGGTGGTCATGTATCTGTTAAGAGGGTTATACAGTTTCAAGACCCTGATCTTCTCGTGACTGTAACATTGGATGATTTTGTTGTGGGGTGGGGGATATTACTTGGAGCATGTGTTCTAAGGCACACTGGCATCTTAGGAGACCAGTTTGTGTATCAGCATGTTGAAAGGTAGGGCTGTTATTTTGACATTGCAATTGTTTCAGGCCTCCTTCCCTTCTGGTGCTGTTGTAATTCTCTCTGACAAAGTTGCTGTGGTATGTTATTGCAATATCCATGGGGCCATTCTTTCTTATTGCTTATACTGGGAGGGCTTGAGAATTTGGTAATGGATATTTGCTTCCATTTACCTTCTAGCAGCTTCCCTTCTTTTATGTGTGGCCAATTCCACTGCAGACAGACTCATTGCCTTTTGAAGCCTTGTGAGTGGTTGTTCAGCCAGTTGATACCTTAAGTTGCTTAGGGAAACTGTGATGTGATCTGTGTCCCAGTCCAGTCACAAATGCAGCAACTTGAAACTTCTCCCTGCCCTCCAAATGGCAAACCAACAGGGATGTACTGATCCTGAAATGTCCCTCCAGACCTTACCTGTATTCTTTCTCCACTTTCCCTTATTCCTGCACGTTAAAAGGAGGTCAAGATTTGTAAAGCCAAAGTAATTGTTATAATCATCCTTTTGGACAGGGCAAGTGTGGTTTCCTATGCTTTGGCATGATCTCTTTGACAGGCCTTAAACCTTGAAATTATAAAGAGACCGCTGCCTTAGCCATCTGGCAAGCCTCACCTGGATCTTCCCTCCCTTAAGCAAAATGTATAATCTAAAGTAGTTTACTTCATTTGGTCTTCGACCTGTGGGTTACGGATCCATATCGGATCTGAGCCAGCAACTCCTACTAGCATCAGCTCCAAGCTCTAAACTCCTCCCCTTACCCATAATGCACCTCCACTGCCTTCCATCCCCAGATCTTGTTTGCCGCGAATTGCTTCAGCATCGTGTCTCTTGAGCTCCAACTAGTCAGTGGGTTAAGACCTTCGTGAGTAGCTAATTTTCTTCATTTTTCTGGCAAGTTAGTGTTAGTATAGGTCCCCCTTCTTCTCCCCTCACTTGGTGCGTTGAGTTTTTGACTTTTAGGTTAGTTAGAGAAGTTTGTACTGTGGTATAGGTTGGTAGCTCCCCCCCAGTGTTTTTTCTGTATACGAGTGTGGTGTGTGTTAGAAAGAAACTGCTTGTTTTTTATTAAGGTTTTCTTTCTACTAAGTAGTATGGCTGAAAAGCTTGTATTCAAGCGTTGCACAGTGTGTGGCCATAAGTTATCCGCAGCGGATGGCCACACTCTGTGTGTCTTGTGCTTGGCCGTGGTCCACCTGAATGTGAACTGTAGCATATGTGTGGGCTTCAACTCCCGCGCCCTTAAAGATAGAAAGGCCAAGTTGGCCCTCAAAAGCCTTCTTCCTCATTCAGACAGTTTCTTCGTCTCCGGCTTCGGTCATAATGGCTGCTGTGGCTGCCTCTCCTTCCTCTCGTCCTCTGGCTTCTCCTCCCTCCCAGGCTGGGACTCAACCTCCTGTATCAAAACCTGTGGTAGTGGAGCAGAAAAGAGGTAGAGAGAGGGAGAGAGAGTCAAAGATGAGGGAAAAGAGAAAGAGGTCTCCGTACCTCGCTTCTCCCACTAAGACATCATGGATTCATGACTCCCCTTGGCTCCGGTCTCAGAGGTTCTCCCCGGAGCCGGAGGAGACACGTCCAGCTTTTCTGGCCTCGGTGACCCTACCCGCCAGGTTGGAGTCCATGGCCTCGTCGCGGTCCACCAGGTCCTTGTCAGATATGGATCTGGATAAAATGATGAGGTGATTTATCCGTACACAGATCCGTATGGGGGGGGGTCTTTCCAACCCCCCTCCCTCAGGAGGGGGGGAGCTCACTTCCCTTTTTCCAACCTATATCTCCTTCTCCGATCCGACCTTTGGGTTCGGAGTACTCTGATCTGAGGTTGGCTTTGGTCAAGTGGTCGGCGCAGACAGTACCTGCTTCCTCGACGCTGACAGCTGCCTGGAAATTTTTGGATCTGACCAGCTCGGATCCGAGCCGCTCTTGGTGCCACAGCTTGGGTGTCTGATCCGAGCGAGTGGAACCTTTTTCATCAGCTCCAACTTTGTCAGGCCAGGTTCCCGCCCTTGGAGCTCTGTCTACCTCAGTCCCGGCTCTGATTCTCGCCGGCCTCCTTATTGGTTTCTTAGGAGGTTCGCTCTCCTTCGGCGTTCGTGGTAGAAAGGGTTTTCTCTGTCAGATCAAGACCCCTGGCCGCCCCCTCAGACTCCTCCCAGACCCCCTCTGCTCTGTCTGCGTCCCCATCGTTTTACCAGAGGGACAGCCTGTGCTTGAAGAGCCCCAGACGGTTCCCCCTTGAGGAAACAAGTGGCTTGTGAGCTCTCCCCAGAGAGCCCCACCGGAGAGGTGTCTTGCAAGCATACATGCAAGAGGAGACACTTGGACTCCAAGTCCCTCACCGAGGACATAGACTTAGATGAGGGAGAGGGTTTCCCTAGGGAGAGGGTTTCCCTAGGTCACCTCCCGAGGATGTCTCCTTTGGAGACATCATGGAGATCCTGCGCCAATGGGGAGATTGGTCTGCCCCCAAACCTTCTTCTGACGAGTCTTTGTTCCTGGAGGCTTTCGGCATGGGCCCATCTACTTCATGGATGTTCCCTCTTGCAGATTCTTTGGTGGATCTCGTCACCTCGCGGGCATGGAAGGAACTGGACACCATAAAACCTATCCTGAAAACACCAGATTAGATCCTAAGCCCCCCCCCCCCCTAAACAGACCAGGTTGGAATAAGGGCTCCCTTGTAGATGTCATGGTGGTACAGCAGCCACTAAGAAGGAACTTGCCCAGGGTGAGTTCCTCGGTCCACCCTCCTGAGCGAGAGTCCTGGATAATGGATCTCGTAGGGAAGCGGGTGTACGCTTCAGCTACCTTTTCGATTTAAGGCGCTGAACTACTTGGCCCATGTCACCAGACTCCAATGCGACATGGTAAAGGAGCTGGAGGAGTCTTCCCCCCCAAGTCCATGTCACAGGAGGACAAGGCTTCATTCTCCACAAGGATGGTCACTTTAGAAACAGTATCGAACATGTCCATGCAACTCCTCTCACATGCTATGGAAGGAGTGGCTAGGGTGGCTGGGTCCGGCGTGTCCATGAGGCGCAACGCATTGCTCAGGTTATGTCAATTTTCTGAACCCTTTAAAGAGTTCTTTGCCAATGCCCCTTATGACTGCTCTACACTCTTTAGTAAGACCATCAAGGAGACAGTCCAGGGTGAGAAGGATGGGAAGACACTGTCTGCCATCAGGATCCGCTTCTGTAGTCCTCAAAGGTCCTTTTCCAGAGAAGGCAAAAGAAGATGTGGTTCCGGAAGTCACAGTATTTCCGGGACACTCAGGGCTCTTCTTCCCCCAGATGCAGAGGGGGACAGAATGGATGCCGGCCCAGAGGCAGAGGGGGGTCCGAGGAACTTTGGGTCTCAAGAACCTCTCTTGGACAAACCTGGGCAGCAACCCTGAGGGGTTGCCTGGCTGCTGTACACTGGAGGCAGTCAGGGGACGATTGTCCTTGCATCTAGCGGCATGGGAGTCCATAACAATGGACCACTGGGTGCTAGAGGATACTCTATCCCCTTCGTGGGTTCCCCCAAATCTCCCAGACACCTCCCGGACGTTCATAGGTAGATACTAGGCTATCTGCCCTAGGGCATTTATAAGCCTAGCCAGAGTGTATTTGGCTTCCGCCTCCCTATTAGATTAGCCTACTGTGCCTCTAAAGTATGTCACAGAAGGTACCCTTTTAAGATTAGTTTACTGTGCCTCTGTCTAGCAGGGACACAGGAGAGATCCCAGGGGTGAATTTGCGATTTCCCATCCATGCGTCCAAATTTCGCTTGAAGAGGATCAGCGAGGGGCTATGTCTAACATGAATTGGGATTCTATTCCAGAGTGAGGGGAGCCTCTGGGAAATGAATCTGTCCCTCCAGCATGTCCTATTTATTTTTGTGCTGAGGTTTAGGTCCCTGGAGCGTGTAGCTCTAAGGGACTTGGATTTTTTGAGGAGGAGCATGTCCATTAATTCTGGGTTTGACATGGCTTTGTACGTCAGGCATAGATCGCCTCTGAGTAGGCGGTAAGCAACTGAGTAGAGCTGGAGTTTCTTTAGTCGAGCTGCATAGGACATCTGTTTGTAGCCCATGATCCTCTTGGTGAGGTACTTTTGGGGTCTCTCCAGTTGCTGCAGGTGTCTGGTAAGGTACATCCCAAAAGGGGCATTGTATTCAATTGTGGGCCTGATGAGTGACGAGGGCACAATGACCTCTCATGATCTAGATGCGAACCCTTTCGTGATAAGGTGGGCTATATAGAAGGAGTTTCTAACCACTTTGGCAACGTGATTATCAAAGGAGAGATTACTATCTACGTTGGTCCCCAAATCTCTAATTACTTCTTCCGTACTTAATGGATTACCACCTATGTGGTAATTTGTGGGCACCTTGTTTTTCCCAAAGGGGATGACTATGCACTTTTTAGCATTTAGCTTGAGTCCGTGGCTCTGGCATCAAGCATCCGTCTCTGTGAGACCCTGTTGGAGGATGCTTGTGTCAGCTGGAGATTCGATTATGGCCCCCAGTTTGCCGTCATATGCGAACTTTGTCAGCCATAATCCCCCCGTGTTAGCCTGAACCTCAGAGAAGTATATACCGAACAAGAGAGGTCCCAGAACCGAGCCCTGTGGGACGCCACTTGTAACTGGTTTGGATTCGGACATGGCACCTGCGATTCTGACCATGTGGGTTCTATCTCTGAGCCAGTTTGCAACCCATCTTGTGATATAGGGGTTGATATTTAAGCTGGTAAGCTTATTTATGATGCCCGAGTGGAGTATTGTGTCGAAGGCTTTTGCGAGGTCCAGGTAGGCTGTGTGGACTACCTTGCCCTCATCTATGGCTTTGGTAACTGTTTCAAAGAAATCAACTAGGTTTTAAGAGGCAAGATCTGCCCTTAACAAAGCCGAATTGGGTAGGGTCCAGTGTCTGGAGGCTCCCAATGTCTTTGTTTATGAGTTCCATGATAATACGCTCCATAGCTTTACAGACCAGACTAGTCAGGCTTATGGGGTGATAGTTTCTGGGGTCCGTTGTGGCACCACCTTTGTGGAGTGGGACCACTGTAGCTGTACGCCATTCTTTGGGTACGTATCCTGTAGTAAGGCTACATTTGAACAGTGACTTAATGTGAGGGTTCAGTTCTTCTTGGAGCTCGTGTAAGACACAGCCTGGGACACCGTCCGGTCCCATAGATGCTGTGTTTTTTGCTTTGGAGAGGGCAGATTTCACCTGTGCATCTGTGATGTCAGGGAGGTTACATTCAGTTGGGATAGGCGTTTGCTCCTTTGGGGGGGAAGGGGGGGGAGTTTGTGCTGAATCTGTCTGCCAGGATGTTGGCTATGTCTGTAGGTTCGGTATATTTTGTACCGTTATGCAACAATTCAGAGCATATCTGGGAGCTTCCGCCCATGTTCCTGACATAACTAAAGAAGGCCTTGTGATTATCTTTAGTGTCTAGGGCAATTTTTCTTTCAAAACTGGCCTTTGATGATTTTATGAGGGATCGAAGTTTCTTGCTAATACTGATCAGAGATGCCTTCCCTTTTTGGGATTTTGCTCTGTCATGTAGTAGCTTCCTCCTTCTGTTGGATAGCTTATTCATGGCCGGGGTCCACAGTCCGGTCTCCTGTTTTTGGAGGAGTGAGTCTTGGTTTTATTTGGGATAGCACGATCCATGCATTCCTGCAGGTGCTCATAGAATGCATTTGTAAAGGATTCTGCGGATTGAGCTGTATTGTCCTTTGGCCCAGGGGCTTTGAAGGATTCCACCTCAGTCTTGAAGTGCAAAGTTGGCTTTTGAGAAATTCTTTACAGTGATTTCCTTGGCTGGGGGTGGGGACGGGATATGGATGTCCAGGGAAATTTGTTTATGGTCTGATCTTACCAATGAGGGGTTTACCTCTGGTGTGGAACATAGAGTCCCCATGTTGGTGATGACCAGATCCAATATGCTGTTCCCTCTTGTGGGAGTGGTGACCAGTTGTTCCATTGCGTTAGAGTTTATAAATTCAAGGAACCGTTGGGCGAGGGTGTTTGGGCTTGAGTAGTTTTCCCAGTCAATGTTTGGGTAGTTGAAGTCACCCAATAACATAGTGTTTGGAGAGACCTTCATATTCTCCAGTGTTCTCAGGAAAGCCAAGTGGGGTTCCTGTAATAGGGAGGGTGTTCTGTAGCAGGCTACAAACTGAAAGGCAATTTTGCCTGCTGTTAGTTGCACATGGATGGTTTCTGATGCTTCGTGCAGTGCCACTAACCTGGAGGTGTAGGTATGTTTGATGAATATAGATACTCCCCCTCCTTTTGTGCTTTGGTCCAAGTTTTGGGGCTGAAACGCATGGTATGAGTTATAACCTGGTAGTGCTGGGGTGCTCTCAGGAGCCTTGAACCAGGTTTCTGTTACTGCACAGACATCGATTTTCTCCATACTGAGGAGAGTCTCGAGTGCGTGCATCTTGAGGTTTAGACTTCTGGCATTGAGTAGCATTACCTTTAGTTTTTTTTATCTTTGGGTTGTCTATGGAGGTGGGTTTGTCCTTTGAGCCTTGCCTAAAAAAGCCACTATGGGGGTGGCAAGAGCCTTGGCCAGTATACGAAAGCCTAAGGGTGACAGGTGCAAGCCGTCCCTAGCGAAGCAATGTGGCTGGTCGAGCATGTCATCCCAGGCTGACAGACATTAGATCCCCTTTGGATGACACCAATACTTCAGCCAATTGTTGAAACTGATCATTTTGTCTTTATACTGTGGCATCATTCTTGGTGAGGGCAAGATGCTACTCAAGGTCAGGGTCATACCAGCCTGGGCTACGTGGTCAGAGAGCTCCTCTATGTCTCTCTTCATGTAGTCCAGGGAGGTACGTCTCGGGTCATTCACACCAGCATAGACAATGACGGAGTCAAACTTGTACTTGCTTTGGAGTGACCTGAGTGCTTGCGTTATGTGGTGGATCCTGGCACCCGACAGGCAGCTTACAGTGACCTTCTTGTTCAGTCTGGTGAGCGGGACGTCAGTGTTCCGGACAATAGAGTCCCCTATAACAAGTGTATTTGGTGTGTTTGGCCTTAAGGGCTGTGACTGTGAGGCACACTGATTTTGTGAGATATGTGATTTGTGGGTATTGTTGGGTGTCTGTTGCTTGGATATCTGCTTAGGGAGGTCTTTGCTGCTTTATGTTTTTGTGTGTATGTGTTGGGTATGCAGATGCAATAGGTCTGTGTGAGACTGGATTTGTGGTGTGGGTGGTTACCTTTTCCTCTTGACTGACTGTGCCAGTCTTGGGTTGAGAGAGCTCTGCCTCGAGTTTGGCTGTGTAACTGCATCTCTCACATGTATTAGAGTTTGTTAGAAGGAGGATAGGGTTGTCTGTGTACGTAAGGCAATTGTAACATTGCCTCAAAATTCCCAGATTCACCAGCTGGACTGGAGAGTAACCTTGAAACTGACCCTTGGGCATACCAGATTAGTATAGGGAACTGTTTTTTTACTGAGCGGATTAAGGAAGGGAACTAATTTTTTATTTGATCAGGAAGGACCGATCGGGAGTCTAATACTTATGAGAAGTCAAGGAGGGTGTAGTGCTTTAGTTAGTTAGTGTTTCCTTATAAGTGCTTAGCAAGTGCAGGGCTTTAGAAAGAGAATAGAGTGATTACTTTGAGAGTTTGAACAGTTCTAAGGGAAAAAGTGAAGAGCAGACTTTGTGGAGCCTGGAATAGTTTAAACCTGTTTAGGCGGCGCTGCCCGACGCTGCTCAGTGTGCAAAACCGCACAAAAAGAGAGTTGTAGGGTTTTAAGAGAGAGAGAGAGATCAAGGAGTTTAGAATTGACCCAAAATGGCCAATAAAACTATAGCTTCTAGGTAGTAACCACTCCTCCAGGGACAGGCAGGCTGTTCAGTGTCAACCACTCCCACTGGTGAACACAGAGACTTCCCTTTAGTCCAAGCAAGCACTGGCCTTCTAGAAACTTCCAAACAGTTCAGAACAGCATATCTGTAACTGAACTTTCTTAACTTTCAGAAAGTGGGGAAAAAAGCAAGATTGTTTTTTTTTTCTTTTTGTTGTAGTTTAAAGGTAGCAGAGATACACAAGCAGCAAAATAATCACAACAGTGCAATAAATGACCCCACACTTGAGTGCTAGGCCAAAATCAGGTAAAATTCAGTTTTTAGAGAAAAGAACAATTTTAAATTGTGCAACACAGGAAATGCAGTAAACAGGCTCTAGATGTGTTCCAAGTACTGTTACAGATATAAACTTTAGCAAGCCGGAAAATGCCAAAAAGTAGGCGGCAAAGCAGTAAAACTTAACAAAAAATCAGAAGAAAATACTTAAAATCACAAAAGTGGCTCCTTTTCTTCTCTCAGCGTTTTCTCCCCTTGGTAGGTGCTTCAGCAACAACAACCATGCAAAGGGAGCAGCACAGGAAATTTCTAAGCTGCTAGAAAAACGAGCCATTGAAACCATCCCCCCAGATTAGTCTGGATCTGACTTCTACTCCAGGTTCTTTTTGGTGCCAAAGAAAATGGGGGACTTAAGGCCCATTCTGGACCTCTCTACCCTGAACCTGTCAGTTGCCAAAGAAAAGTTTGTATGGTCACATTACACACCATCATGCCGTACCTGTAAGAGAGCGACTGGATGTGCTCGTTAGACCTCCAGGATGCTTACTATCACATAAAAATTAACAGAAGCTCCAGGAGGTTCCTCCACTTCCGGCTAGGGGTCCATCATTACCAATTTCGAACCCTACCCTTTGGTCTCACCACAGACTCCAGGGTGTTTGCCAAAGTGATGGCGGTAGTAGCGGCTCACCTGAGGCTTCAGGGGATTCAGGCCTATCCGTACCTGGATGATTGGCTCCTCACTGCTCCCACCAGGTGCCTACTCTCCCAAACCAGGGATTATTTCCTGATTCTTGCCCTGCATTTGGTGATCACAATCAACGCATCCAAATCTCTCCTAGATCTGGTACAGGTGATAGACTATATTTGTACCAGGATAGATTCTCTTCAGTGCAAAATATTCCTGACCTTGGAGAGAGTTCAAAACCTGAAGATGCACGTTTCCCTGATCTACCACTCATCTTCCAGCGGCGGAAACTGTGTTGAGGGCCTTAGGCTCGATGGCGGTGACCATAACTCTCCTCCCATGTGCCCGGTTACACATGAGAATTCTACAGTGGACTTTAGCTGTACAATGGTCCATGTTGGCACTGCCATTGACGCATCCTATCCAACTCAGTCGAGTCATTTTGGAGGGACGACCTTTTGTTCCAACCCCGGCCAAACCACATTGACCACGGATGCCTCCCAACTCTGGTGGGGGGGGCATTGTTCGGGCTGGACAGTCAAAGGCCTGTGGTCCCCCATAGAGACCAGCTTGCACATAAATGTCCTAGAGATGAGGGTGGTCCTTCTAGCGTTGCTGGCCCTTCAGTGGAAGAAAGGCATGAACGATTGCTATTCAGTCAGACATGTCAGTGGTTTGGTATATCAACGAACAGGGTGGGACCAGATCTTACCCACTTGTTGCGAGGCCATGAGAGTGTGGGAATGGGCGATCTCCACCGGTCGCTTTCTCATCGCAATGCACATTCTGGGATGGTCCAACATTTTAGCGGACAGGCTAAGTCGGACCATTCTGATGCCTTACGATTGGTCTCTGAATCTGTCAGTAGTGAAACAGATCTTCAGTGAGTGGGGTCAACCTTGCTGCGATCTCTTCACATCTCCTTCCAACGCAAAGTGCAGCAAGTTTTTTGCTCTGAACCCCCTGCCGGGGGAGTCCCCCAGAGATGCTCTAGTTCATGCTTGGCCTCCCAGTCTTCTGTATGCTTACCCGATTTCTACAGAAAGCTCATCGACTGGGGAGCAAAGTGTGATCCTCATTCCCCTTTCTGGCCTCGCCAGGTCCCTTCCTTTGGGCTCATCTTCTGGCTCCACCTTGGATCCTAGATCCCATTCAGGATCTAATTTCACACCCTTTGGGGGTGCCTCGTCCAAATCTGGACAGCCTGAAGCTCACAGCTTGGCTGCTCCAGTTCCCATAATTGCTAGGACTCTTGGACTCACCTCATCAGTTAGATCTATTCTGGTGGCTACTCGTAAGTCTTTGACCATAAAGATTTATCGCAGCAAGTGGAAACGTTTTTCCTTTTGGGCCTCTCAAAGGAGATTAGACCCTTTCACGGCTCCTATTTCCGTCATTCTTGATTTTCTAGCTGATATATTTCAACGTGGAGCTAGTTCTTCTATTCAGAGTTCAGTTGGCTGCCATCTCTCATTTTCATGTGGGCGAGAATTCTGCCTCTTTAGGCTCTTCCAGACTGTGTAAAGCCTTTATCAAGGGCACCTTCTTGTTACGCCCCCCAGGCAAAGATCCTGTTCCCCCATGGGTCCTTACTGTGGTTCTTCAAGCTTTGGTTGCGCCGCCTTTCAAGCCTACCACGACTACAGATCTCAAGTTTTTATCTTGGAAAAGGCTATTACCTCTGCAAAAAGGGTCTCAGAATTACAGGCCTTGTTTCCATCAAGATTCCTTGCATGATCTTTTCACTAAGATAAGGTTTCCCTTCGAACCAATCCATCATTTCTTCCTAAGGTGGCGTCACCAGTGAATATCAATCAGATCATTAATTTACCTGTGTTTTTTCCTAATTTTACTAACAAGATGGAATACAAACTCCACATGTTGGATGTTCATAGACAGTTGTGATTCTATTTACACAGGACAAAAAAATTCCATAAATCTAATCAACTGTTAGGTTCCCCAAAAAGGGTTTATAGAAGGATACAATCTCTAAGGCCACTATAGCTAGATGGATTTCTTCTTGCATCCTGCAGGTCTATAAGGGCAGAGGCATGTCTCCTCCAGGTCAGGTGAGAGCTCATTTCACTAGGTCTATAGCTACATCTGCGGCCTATTGGTCTAGAGTGTCTTTGGATGATATTTGCTCTGCAGCTACTTGGTCCTCATCTCATACGTTTATTTCTCATTACAAATTGGATTTGACTTCCAGAAGGAAAGCATCCTTTGATTCTGTGGTGTTTAGCAGCTGGGGACACTGTCCCACAGGTTGAAAACCAAATGAAATAAATTACGTCAGTGCGCCAGGGGTATATAAGATGCAGCCGACGCCATTTTCTTCAGTTTTTCTTGCCCCAGATGTCAGGTGCCCCCAGAAAGGTAGGCAGTGTAAATTGCTAATAAAACATACGTAAGAAAAGCATTCAAATACTTTACCAGCAAATACTTCCCATGGGCAGCAAAGGGTAGAATACTAGGGTAAGTAACAGCAAGTAAGAGGGGGAGGAGGAAGGGTAACCTGGACTGCAGCAGTGTATACACTCGACCATCTACATTTATGGTAGGTACAAAACTGTACTATGTTCATCATGTTACACTGCTGCAGTCATCACACTTGGGTAGAATCCCAAAGCAGAGGTAGAGTGGCTAGAAGGCCCTGCAGAACTGCAGTGGCAAAGCCAGCTCTGGATTTAGAGTAAAGAGGCAGATGGTAATGCTTGGTGAAGGTATGTACAGAACTCCAAGTTGCTGCTTCCAAAATGTCCTTGGTAGGTACTCCTCTGAGGTAGGCAGTTGAAGTGGCTGTTGGTCTGGTGGAATGAGACCTAATGTTGTTAGGTGCAGTTTTCCCATGATGTGTGTAGCAGAAACGTATGTAATGGCCTATCCATTTTGAAATGGTCGGTTTTGAAATGGCTTTTCCCTGTGCTCCTGCAGCATATGATACAAACAATTGCTCAGTTTTTCTGAAGCTTTAGTTTTGTCCAAGTAGAAGCGTAACTGCCTGTGTACTGCCTGTGTATGTCCAAGGAATGCAGTAGTCTCTCCCCTTTATTCTGTGCATTTGGATAAAAAGTTGGCAAGTGAATAGTTTGGTTTAGAGCCACACTTGATACCACCTTTGGCATAAAAGTAGGGTTTGTTCTTAGACACCCTGTCTTGGTGGAATATGATGAAAGGTTCCACTGCCATTAGTGCCTGTAATTCTGAAATTCTTTGTGCTGAGGTTATTGCCAGGAGCAGAGCAGTTTTCCAAGAGACATATTTTAAGTCTGCTGAGTTAGCTGGCTCAAAAGGAGGTAAAGTTAATTTCTCCAAGACAAAGTTGAGGTCCCAAGTTGGAGTTGGTGCTCTACGGGGCGGTCTTATGTTTTTAGCCCCTCTGAGGTACTGTTTTACCAAAGGATGAGAAAAAATTGGTGGATCTGTGTTGTAATTAGCAAAGATGGCAGAGGCATGGATCTTCATGGATGAAAAGTAGAGGCCTTTGTCCAGCATCTCAGTCAAGTATTGTAGTATCTGAGGAATATTTGGGACAAGAGGGTCAAGGTTGTGAACCTGGTTCCAGGCACAGAATCTCTTCCATTATCCGAATAGGCTTTCCTGGTACTAGGCCTTCTGGCCTCCAAAATGACATCCATAACAGCTTTGGAGAGAGGCATTGTTTGCTTGATTAAGGAATCTTCCATGCAGCCAGGTTTAAAGTCTTGAGCTGGCCGTGAAGTATGATTGTTTTGCCGAGTCAGAAGTTGTGAGATTTGAGGCAAAATCCATGGTGGTCCTTGTGCTAAGTTCTTTAAGATTGGGTACCAGTGCTGGCGTGGCCAGTCTGGGGCAATCAGGATCATCTTTGGCCTTTCTTGTCTGGCTTTTATGAGTACCTTTGAAAGGTGAGGCAGTGGTGGGAAAGCATATACTTGTAGGTTTTTCCAGCTGAATGAGAGGGCATCCACTTTCCATGCTTGTGGGTGGTAAGCCCTTGTACAGTATTTCTGTAGCTGGCAATTCATTGGGGATGAGAACAGATCTATGTCCGGGCTCCACCATTTCTGTATTATCACCCTGAACATTTGTGGATGTAATTTCCACTCGTGTGGATCCATGATGTTTCTGCTTAAGTCGTCTGCCAGTGTGTTTTTCTCTCCTGGCAGGAATTGTGCTTGCAGATGAACTTGACAGGTTATAGCTGTGTTCCACAAGGTCATGGCATGTCTGCATAGGGGATATGAATGAGTGCCCCCTTGTTTGTTTATGTACCACATAACTGTGGTGTTGTCTGTCTTTAGAAGTAGTTGTCCTGGATGCAGAAGGTCCTTGAAAGCTATAAGTGCATTTTGTACAGCTAGCATCTCTTTTTGATTGATGTGAAGATGCCTTTGTTCTGCGGGCCACTTGCCCTGAATACATTTTCCTGCCATGTGTGCTCCCCAGGCGTAATCCGAATCATCTGTTGTCAGTGTTTGCCTGGCTGTGGGTTGAGTGAAAGGCTGTCCCTTGTTGAGGTGACAGGCTTGAGCCCACCATCGAAACTCCTGTTGAAGGCAAGGAATAAGTGGTATTACTGTTTCAAGACCAGACACTGTTTAGGTACCATTGTAGTTTCCTCATATGCAGTTTTGCATATGGAATTAGTAGTATGCAAGATGCCATGTAACCAAAGGCCTGCAGAATTTTTCTTGCAGGGAGTTGAGTTTTTGTTGCCATCAAATGGAAATATTGAGTCAGTTGTCCTTGTTTGTCTGGTGTGAGATGAGCCGTCTGGGCTGTTGTATTTAAGCTGGCACCCAGGAATATTATCTCTTGTGAGGGCACTAGTTTTGATTTATTTTTGTTTACTGTGTACCGTAGGCAAATTAGCAGTCTTTTTACAAACACCAGATGCTTTAGAAGAATGTCTTTGCTCTCTGCTTGAATAAGGCAGTCATCCAAATATGAGTAAATTTGAATTCCTTTTTGTCTGCAAAATGCAATAATTGGTGCCAGGCATTTTGTAAAGACCCTGGGCGTAGTAGATAAGCCAAAGGGCAGTGCAGAGAATTGGTAGTGCATTGAACCTGCTAAGAATCTGAGGTATCTTCTGCAATTTTGTCTGATAGGGACATGCAGGTATGCCTCCTTGAGGTCCAATGTTACGAGCCAAGCTTTCTTGCCCAGCATGGGAAGAAGCTGCTGTGGTGTCAACATTTTGAATTTTGGAACATCCAGGTAAGTATTTAGAGAAGAAAGATCCAGAATGGACCTCCAGGCTTTGTCCTTTCTGGGAACCAGAAAGAGTCTTGAGTAAAATCCTTGTCCTTGCTCCTGTGTTGGTACCTTTTGAATAGCTCTCATGTCCATGAGTGCTGTAATTTGCATTTGAGCCTTTGCCCATTGATTTGGTGGCAGATTTGGCATTTCTTTTAACCTTGGCAGAGTGTGAAAGTGGAACCTGTAACCTTGAGACACAATATTGAGAACCCATTTGTCCTGTGTGATTATTTGCCAATTGTGACTGAAAAGTGCCAGTTTTCCCCCCAAGGGGGCTGCCAAGAGAGAGGTGTTTGGCAGCTGTAGTGGGAAGTCATTGGGTCTGCTTTTTATAAGGTTGAGGCCTGTCTTCCTCTTCTTTCTGGGTTGAAGCACCCCATTGTCGAGGCCTGTAAGTACCTTGTGGTTGACCTCTGCCTCTTGGACGTCTGTATCTTCCCCTTTGAGGTCTGTCTGAAACTGGAAAGGACCAATTCTTTGTTGGCCAATTTCTGCTAAATCGAGGAGGCTGAACCTGTAAGAAATCCTTCACCATTTGCATAGATTTTGCTTTATCCTCCATTTTCTTTAATACCTCTTCTGCCTCAACTCCAAATAAAACATCCTGCTGCAAAGGTGCATCCAATAATTTTGCTTTAACATGATCTGGTAAGGTCTGTTCTGTTAACCAAGCATGTCTTCTAATGACGGACCCTGTAACTGCTGCTCTACAGGAGGCCTCTAAGGAATCAAAACCACATTGCAAAGTATGTTTTCCCACTTGTTCAGCTGCATGCAATAAATCCTGCATTTCCTTATAGTTAGGAAGATCTGAATTTGGAAGCATTTTTGTTTCAACTGAGACTTCAAATATTGCTCATCTTTAAGCATGTGAAACTGGCAATTTAGTGCTCTCATTGCTAAAAGTTGCAGATGTGTATACTTTCTTTTCCCATCTGTCTAATGCCCTGGAATCTCTGTCAGAGGGGACTGGATTTTTTGTTGTAGAGGCCTTTACCCCTTTGGGACCCTGGGAAATAGTTTCAGGGTCAGCAACAGGGCTTTTATTAAGGAATTTGTGAGAATCAAGGACTCTGTAATATCTGTCTGACTTAACTGGAGCTGGAGGTAAAGAATCAGGATTTAAGATGGATTCAGCATACACAACATCCACAATATCTAACACTGGTGGAATAGCAAGGGGTCTGTGTTGAGGTAATAAAAGGAAATCTCTGAGCCTTTTCTTGGATTCTGAGTAATCCTGGCCCTCCCAATGGAAATGCTCCTGCATGGTATGCAAGGTTTCCCCAAAGGAGTAGTCCTCTGGTGGAGAGGCTGAAGGAATGGATTCCTCAGCATCAGAATCCTCATAAGGGGGTAAAGAGTATCCTTGGTCTGAGGATGAATCTGAGGAGATGGACACCTGGTCAGATGAGTCATAGTCTGCATCCTGTCTAGGCCTTTTATCAGGAGGAGGGTGGGACCCCCTGATCAGAGTAATTAGGTCTTCGGCCATTTTAAGCATCTGTTTCTTGGGCATGGAGGCCTGTGCTGGTGAATGCTGAAGTTGTTTCTTTGTTTTAGATTTAGCAGAAGATTTAATGGTTAACTGAGTAGGCCTGAAAACACCCTCTGAAGCTGCGGGTTGTTCAGCTACTCCGGAGCCCTCTGAAGGGTTAGTCTCGGTAGGTCTCAAGTCTGGTGTATCCGAAGGCCCAGCCATCTCCACGTGGGAGTCAGAGGCGGCCTGTGGTTCTAAAGAAGCGGTCGTCAGGGGTTGCGAAGGCACCTCGCTGAAAACCGGAGAACCGGCGACTGGCCTAGAAGAGGCTTTGTCGTCAGTTTTGGGCCTCGGATGCCTGTCCTTGTCTTTGCGCTTTTTGTGTATTCCGGTCGTCGGTAGTTCCGACAGCATGGTGTAATTGAATTTTCTGCCAAAACAATGTCGGGCAAAATCAAACCGACGTTTAATAGTGCGCTTGTTAAACCTAGCACAAAACCGACAACCAGTGACGTCATGGTCTGGGCCTAAGCATGGGATACAATAGGAATGGAAATCCTTATGAGGTATTTGCTTCCCACAAGAAATACAATTATTAACTTTTACTGACTTCGGTCTGAGGCAAGAAAAAGTTTCCCCAACGGGATACTTAGCTTTGTAGAAGACTTCGGTTCTGGATTCGGAATGAAAATCTCAGGAGTCGGCTGACCGGCACTTGCGAACTGCTTTTGCATCGGGCACCGTGCGGCAAGAAAAACTGAAAAAACTGGCATCGGCTGCATCTTGTATACCCCTGGTGCACTGACGTCAGGGAAGAAGCGACAGTAACTGACGCCGGACCAAGACTTTGGAACTCGGGCCGACTGCGGGACCGCCTGACGGCAGGATAACCCAAGTGTGATGACTGCAGCAGTGTATACACTCGAACATCTACATTTATGGTAGGTACAAAACTGTACTTTCCTCTATGAGATCTTTATTTTGTCTTAGAAAAGCTTAAACTTCACCTATTGGGAAACCTTATTCATAGTTGCCATCTCTTGAAGTATCTCTAAACATCAAGCGTTATGTTCTAAGCTTCCATATCTTATTTGTCAAAAAGACAAGAGTGCCGCATGAGAACCAACTTTTTCTGATGGCATCCAAAAGTGGCCATAGAATACATTGATCAGGACACGGAGTTGCCAGTATTCTCCAACTACAAAAAACATGGGAAATGTTTGTTATTGCATGGATGTGTACACGCAGTTATGATTTTACCCAGACATAGCTAAATTCTTCAGGGAAAAAAACAACAGTTTTGTCTCCTTTTAAAAAAAGTGCTTGGATCTCAGGCTCTAAATTTACACACACTCTTTTTATCTGTCTCGTTGCATAACATAATAATGCTTCCGAAAATTGTGGAAAACACTTGTCTTATCCAGACACCCATACTGCAATGTCCCCTTCTCACTTCTTTTAAAGAATATATCACTGGATGACATGCTGCTGCAGTATGGGTGTCACTGAGCACTTCTGTGAAAGAGTACCGACTGGATACGACTTGCAGATATAGGACCTCTTCCGGTGCCATTACTGTTTTGAAATTCTTTCATATTAACTCTCAGAATCAAGTATGAAGAGTATATATTTCATTCTAGATCTGCATTGATAGGTACATTTCTGTCACAGTCTCACTCAACCTTTCCTATCTTTAGACCTAACCGTGTTGTCTTAGGTGGAGGTTGCCAGTAACGGTTCCTTAAGGCGGTGCATTGCCTTTTGTGGGCTTTCAGAGATGTGGAGAAGAATCCATTGTTGGGAACTATGGGTGAAGAGGAAGGGATGGAAAGCCTGAGAGAAGTTTTAGATGTCAAGCTGACTGACTTCTGTTAGCTTTAGTCCTCACGGTGACCAAGATGAGACTACTAATGCAGATCACAGTTCCATCTTTCTTATAGTCCTTTTGCACCCTCCCCAGGCCAGACTAGCCTGAAAAATGTTTTAAGTTGTATGTGATTACTGTTAGATCTGCCTTGTGTGGACTTCAGAGATCTAGAGAGGATCCTGTTGAGCCTATCATCTTAGGTAGGAGGGAGAGGCCAAGATGGCTTTGAAAGTTTCTGTTGCCCCGGTTGATTAAACCTTGCCAGTCTTTGTCTTTTATAGATGATGAAGATGGAACCTCCAATCCAGATCTCTTATTACAGTATGTACTTAATTTTTTTGTCTGAGAATCCCAAATTTGGATCTTCATTGTGGGCAGCAGCTGTCAAAGCTACCCCTAAACCCCCACAGCCCAGTGATACATCTAGTGTGATTTGACCCCTTAAGTGTGTCTGTGTCTACCTTTTCCATTAAGGGCTGTACTATATGGCCTAAATAGCATACTTTTTTCCCTTGACTTTTCAAACAAAATTATCTAGACTATTAATAAGTTGCCTGGTTTAACAGGAAAGTAGGAATAGTACTAGGCAAGTGATCACAGGGATTGTAAGATGTCAGGTCAAACCCAGCTTTAAGTAGACAAACTTAAGTTTTTACCACACTTGTCTAGCACTTAATGCTTACCTCCAAAATAGAGCAGGGCCTTGCATGATAACCCTGGTGTAAAATTTGTGACCATCTATCTAGTTATCAAGAATAGCCGTAAAGGTAGCCAGAGTAGTACTTTGACCTGTATTGGCAGCTTACTTCGTAGGCTTGCATACACCATGCTTAGAATCCATCCCTCAAGTGAGCCTTGTTTATATTTTAATTTAGATTCAAGTCCGTAGTGTGGGTGGTTTTGTGAGGAAATAGGTCAAATAGGATTGTGTCTTTCATGGCTTGAAAAGCTAAGCACAGGTCACCTATCAGCAGCTGGTAGCCTACTAATGATAGAGTCATGCGTTCTTCATATCGATCACTGCTGCAGTAGCCTTAGCTATATGGGTAATATCCTGCCAAGGATGTAACAACAGTTCAGCCTGCAAAGCATCAGGGCAACTTCCACTTCCCCAAGCTGTGAAGCAGCTTGAGATGAGCTGAAGTCTGGACACAAAGCCCTTAAGAGCTTTGCTGCTGATGATGAGTATGCTGCTCTGACACTTTCAAGGATTGAGGGTCAGCTTGTGTTAGCCTTTGCTGGACAGATAAGTTCCCTTTCGGGGGGGGCTTCAATTTTCTTAATTTGTTTTTATTCATGTTTTATTACTTTCCTCGTCAAAGTTATTTTAAAGCTCGCAATGTTGAATTTTAACACTGTCCCAAGACTGTAACATACAACTTATAAATGGAGCACTCTGTTTTGTCAGTTTAAAAGTAGTCCTATCAAACTGATAGGTTCATAGGTTCATACTAGGCTATCTGCCCTGGGGAAATTATAAGCCTAGCCCAATTCTGTATGGCTTACGCCACCCTTTGATTTGAGTATACTGTGCCCTTTTTAAGGTTTAGTTTACTGTGCCTCTGTCTAATAGTGACATGGGAGTAATCCCTGGGACAAACCTACGATCCCCCATCCACCTATCGAGATTCTTCTTGAAGAGATTCAGTGAGGTGCTCTGCCTCACATGAATTGGAATTCTATTCCAGAGCGAAGGGAGCCTCTGGGTTATGAACCTGTCCCTCCAGCAAGTTCTATTTATTTCTGTGCTGAGGTTCAAGTCCATCGAGCGTGTGGCTCTAAGGGATTTAGATTTACTGAGGTGGAGCATGTCCATTAATTCTGGATTTGACATAGCTTTGTATGTCAGGCATAGATCGCCTCGAAGTAGGCAGTATGCAACTGTGTAGAGCTGGAGTTTTTTTAACCGAGCAGCATATGGCATCTGTTTGAGACCCTTGATCCTCTTGGTGAGATACTTCTGGGGTCTTTCTAATTGCTGCAGGTGTCGGGTAAGGTACATCCCAAAAGGGGCATTGTATTCTATGATGGGCCTGATGAGGGAAGAATAAAGGGGCACGATTACCTCTCTTGATCTAGATGTGAAACCCTTTGTGATGAGGTGGGCTATGTAGAAGGTATTTCTAACCACTTTGGCAATGTGGTTTTCAAAGGAGAGATTGCTATCAACTTGGGTCCCCAGGTCCCTAATAACTTTCTCTGTACTTAATGGGTTTCCGCCTATGTGGTAATTTATGGGCACATTGTTTTTGCCAAACGGTATGACTATACATTCTTTGGCATTTAGCTTTAAACCATGGCGCTGGCACCAGTTATCTGTCTCTGTGAGACCTTTTTGAAGGATGTTTGTGTCAGCTGGAGAGTCGATTATGGCACCCAGTTTGCAGTAGTCTGCGAACTTGGTGAGCCATAGTCCTCCCACGTTTGCCTGTACCTCGGAAAAGTATATACTGAACAAGAGTGGTCCCAGGACAGAACCCTGTGGGACGCCACTTGTGACCGGTTTCGAGTCTGACATGGCTCCAGCAACTCTCACTCTGTGGGTTCTGTCTTTGAGCCAGTTTGCGACCCATCTTGTGACATAGGGGTTTATATTTAAGCTGGATAGCTTATCTATGATGCCCGAGTGGGGTATTGTGTCAAATGCCTTTGCAAGGTCCAGATAGGCTGTGTGGACTACCTTCCCTTCATCTATGGCTTTGGTGACTGTTTCGAAGAAGTCAACCAGGTTCAAAAGGCAGGATCTGCCCTTGACAAAGCCGAACTGGGTAGGATCTAGTGTCTGTAGGTCCCCAATGTCTTTGTTTATGAGCTCCATGATGATCCTCTCCATAGCCTTGCAGACTAAGCTAGTCAGGCTTATGGGGCGATAGTTTCCAGGGTCCGTAGAGGCTCCACCTTTGTGGAGTGGGACCACTGTTGCTGTATGCCATTCTGTGGGCACATATCCTGTAGTGAGGCTGAGATTGTATAGCTGTTTTATTTGAGGGATTACTTCCTCTTGGAGTTCATGTAGGACGCAACCTGGGATGCCATCTGGCCCCATGGAAGCAGTGTTTTTTGCTTTGGAGAGGGCAGCCTTCACCTGAGCATCAGAGATGTTTGGGAGGCAGCCCTCTGCCGAGATAGACACTTGTTCTTTTGGGGGGGAGGGGGTGGAGAAGTTTGCACTGAACCTGTCTGCCAGGATATTGGCGATGTCTGTGGGTTCAGTGTATTTTTTGTCGTTTAGAATCAACTCAGAACAAGTCTGGGAGTTGCATCCCAGGTTCCTAACATAACTGAAAAAAACCTTATGATTGTCTTTGGTGTCCTGTGCAATTTTTCTCTCGAAGCTGGCCTTGGACGATTTTATGAGGGATCGTAATTTTTTGCTAGTACTGTTCAGAGATGCCTTCCCTATTAGGGATTTTGCTCTATCATGTAGTAGCTTCCTCCTTCTGTTGTACAGTTTATTTATGGCAGGGGTCCACCAGACTGGATGCCTGCCTTTGGATGATTGGGTCTTGGTTTTGTTTGGGATAGCATGATCCATGCATTCCTGGAGATGTCCGTAGAATGCGTTTATATAGGATTCTGCAGTTTGGGCCATAGTTTCCACTGGCCCTGGGGCCTTGAAGGATTCCACTTCGGTTTTGAGAAGTGAGAAGTTCGCTTTTGAGAAGTTTTTCACTGTGGTTTTCTGGGCTGGGGGTGGGGTCGGGATGTGGACATCCAGTGAAATTAATTTATGGTCTGATCTTACCAATGAGGGATATACTTCTGGTGTGGAGCATAGAGTCCCCATGTTGGTAATGATCAGGTCTAGTATGTTGTCCCATAGCATTTGAGTTTATAATTTCCAAGAACCTTTGGGCTAAGGTGCTGAGGCTTGAGTAGTGCTCCCAGTCAATGTTTGGGTAGTTGAAGTCGCCCAACATAATGGTGTTCGGAGAGATCTTCATGTTCTCCAATGTGTTCGGAGAGATCTTCATGTTCTCCAATGTTTTCAGGAAAGCCGAGTGGGATTCCTGACTTTGAGGGGGTGGTCTGTAGGATGCTATAAACTGAAAAGCAGTCTTGCCCACTGTTAGTTGCACATGGATGGTCTCCGATACTTCGTGCAATGCCACTAACCTGGAGGTGTGGATATCCTTGATAAATATGGAAACTCCCCCTCCTTTTGTGGTTCAGTCCGGGTTTTGGGGCCGAAAAGCATGATATGAGGTATAGCCTGGTAGTGCTGGGGTGCTCTCTGGAGCCTTGAACCAGGTTTCTGTCACTGCACAGATATCTATGTTCTCCATACTGAGGAGAGCTTGGCGTGCATCTTGAGGTTAAGACTTCTGGCATTAAGCAGCATTACCCTTAGTTTCTTGTTCCTTGTGCTGTCTATGGGGGTGGGTTTGACTTTTGAGCCTTGCCTAAAAAGGCACTATGGGGTGGCAAGAGCCTTTGCCAATATCCAAAAGCCCAGTGGTGACAGGTGCAAGCCGTCCCTAGCGAAGCAACGTGGCTTGTCGAGCATGTCATCCCAGGCTGACAGACACTGGATCCCCTTTGAATGACACCAAAATTTTAGCCAATTGTTAAAATTGATCATTTTGTCTTTGTACTGTGGCATCATTCTAGGTGAGGGTAAGATGCTGCTCAAGGTCAGGGTCATACCAGCCTGGGCTACATGATCAGAGAGCTCCTCTGTCTCTTCATGTAGTCCAGGGAGGTACGTCTCAGGTCATTCACACCAGCATGTACAATGACTGAGTCATATTTGTATTTGCTTTGGAGTGACCTGAGTGCTTGCGTTATGTGGCGGATCCTAGCTCCCGACAGGCAGCTCACCGTGACCTTCTGTTTATTCAGCCTGGTGAGCGGGACGTCAGTGTGTCTGACAATAGAGTCACCTATTACAAGAGTATCAGGTGTGTTATTCAGCCTTAAGGGCTGTGGCTGCTTGGCACACTGACTTTGTGGGCTATGTGTTGTGCGTGTTTTGTTTTGAGGTAGCGTTTACTTGGATGTCTGCTTTGGAGGTCTCTGTTGCTTAGGTAGATTTTTATTTAGAGCCTCTGGGTATGTTTTTATGTGTTTGGTTCACTGATGTGGTGGGACTATGTGATACTGGAATTGTGTTGTGTGAGGTTACCTTCTCTTCCTGACTGGTTACACCAGTTTTGAGATGAGAGAGCTCAGCCTCCAGTTTGGCTAAATAGTTGCACCTCTCACATATATTTGAACCTGTTTGGAGTAGGAGAGGGTTGTCTGTGTACATGAGACAGTTGTAACATTGCCTCAAAATTCCCAGATTCACCAGCTGGACTGGAGAGGAAACCATTGACTGACCTTTGGACATGCTAGAGTAATATAGGGAAACTGAATTTAAGACTGACCAATAGAGGACAGGGTAATCGTAGAGAGTATAAGAGTAAGTAGTGCTTATGGTTTAATGGTGCTAACTTGTAGGATTACTTAATTGGACCAGTGAAGGGCCTTAGAATGAGAATATGGTGTTTAAATTGAGAGATAGAGCAGTTCTAAGGGAAAAAGTGAAGAGCAGACTTTGTGGAGCCAGAAATAGTTTAAACCCAATTAGGCGGTGCTGCCCGCTGTTGCGCTATGCACAAAAACGCGCAAAACCACGCAAAAGAGGGTTTTAAGAGAGGAAGATGAAGGAGTTTGGAATTGACCCAAAATGGCCAATAAAACTACAGTTTCAAGTCAGTAACCACTCCCACAGGGGCAGGCAGGCTGCTCAATTTTTTTCACTGCCACTGATCAACAGAGAGACTTTCCTTTAGCCCAAGCAAAAAATGGCCTCCAAGAAACTTGCAAATAGTTCAAGAACAGCAAGCCTGTAACTGAACTTTTTTAAATCTCAGAAAAGTGGGGAAAAAAGCAATTTTGTGTGTTTTAAAGTTGTGGGGCTGACAGTGTTTGAAAGTACTTTTTTGCTTTGTTTTTCTGTCAAAATAAATACATACGTAACTTTTGTGGATTGGTAGTTTCACTGGCATTGTTACTTGTTTTCCCCCAGACACACCATTTTCGGCTTGACCATGGAACATATTGTCACTCTGATGGTTGGTCCTCCTTCCAGCCACAAAAATAAAGTTAAACAGCCTTTGCCACCACAGTAGGCTATCAACTTGCCTAAGCCACAGGTGGGTGTCTCTAATGTAGCCAGTTGTACCTCAGACCACTCCTCTTTTACCCCATATCTCTCAAGTGTAGCACCTACGGCCACTATGGACTGGGGGTTAGTCAAATTCTCTGTGGGTGTTGGGGTCCCCTCAAATGGCAAGGGAGAACCAGTCTTGTCAGTCCTGCGAGAGGAACTGGGAAGTTTTCCCTGTTAGAATGCTGTACCTACCCCTGGAGAAGCAGCAACTGCCATTAGTAACACTGTTGGCCCCATTTTTCCTGTCAAAAAGAAATAGAAACCCAAGCATGTATCTACTCCACAGATTTCTTTTGATAGGAGTAGCTTACTGGGACTGGCTTAGCGTTTGATTTAGGCTATTAATCCTTCTTGTAGAGAGGGATGCCTCCATTTCTGAAGAGATTCAAGATTCTGAATCTGAACAGGAAGATGCAGGGACAGATTCAAGGTTTTGTACTCAGATTTCTGATTCATGCTGAGAGGAGAACTCACTTTCTGATTCTCCCTGTGGGGGGGGGGGGGGTCTCTTTCTCTGAGATTGTTGCTAAAATGTCCTAGTGTTTTCAGTGGGAAAACACTGACTTTTCTCAGTCTCTCAAAAAATGAGTTGTTACAGAAGGATTTTCCAGAATTTACACACACTCCTCTTGTACGCTTTAGAGGATGTGTGTCTTACTACATGCAGTTTTCCTGATAGTCAGCCAGCTGTCCCTAAAAAGGTAGATAGGATCATATCTCCTAACTGTACAGATTTTCTCATAATGTCCAGATTTTTGCCTCATATTTTTGGTGTGGTCCTCGTACAAATCGCTAGAATGATCTGAGGATTTAAAGCAGTGATGGTGAACCTATGACACACGTGTCAAAGGTGACACGCCACAACGTTTTGGGTGACACACAAGTGTTCACCAACACCCGAGTTACCAAAGAAACTGCTTTTGCATTCATTGCTTGTATGAAGTGCATTCTACTATCTTGTGCCAGGAGCCAGTTCAACAACACTGCTGCAGAGGTAAGGAAGTTATTAACCTCCAAAGACTATTTCAGTATACTGCCTCGATCCAGTCTGCAAAGGGCAGTGGTGACATTATTTTCTCTTTGCAGAACGTCTGCAAAGGGCAAGTAGTCTGCATTTCTAAGCATGTGATATTTTACATTCCTCTCAACTGTCCCTCTTAATCCCTCCTAAAACTGGTGACTTTTTACACTTAATGACAATAATTACATTTATAGACTTACTTTACTTAAAATGTTTATTAATTCACTTTTCTTTTTTTCTGTCAATGACTCATATTAATAGTACTAGTAGTTTAAAACTGTTAATGTCTCCTATTTCTAGATTTGTTCCCTATTCTGTTGAGATTTATCCCTGATGTATTGGGAGCTATGCTGTTTTTATTTATTTATTTTTTTGGGGGGGTGACACACCAGCAGAGTCAAATTAGGCATTTTCTGATTTTTTGACACGCTGAGCCCAAAAGGTTCGCCATCACTGGTTTAAAAATCACTAAATAATGAATGTATGAGTTTTAGACTTCATATCCTTCAGAAAATGCATGCTAACACAAAATCTGTTATGCTAGCAACTTGTTTAAGTTTATAAGACCAATAGTAAAAATGTATCCTTATTTTTTGTGGCCTTTGCCCAGATTTCTTGCGCTACGAAGTTGAGAGGTATGTATAGGATGTATAAAGTTTGTCGGTCTTTAAAATTTTTATACGCTATTCCCAGCAGCTACAGCCTTAATTGACTCCTGTGCTGCTAAACACTTAATTCCAGTCTTACTCTCTTCCAATACCTATCAATAATTTTCCCATCCTTATTTGAAAAAGTGTACATGTCTGCAACTTTGAATTTTAAATTGTCAGGCTCATGTGTTAGTTTTGACATATTGTGAAAGAATTATGAATATTTTATCTACAGCTTCTTCTTTTGAAGAAAACTTTGCTTTAAATAATATAGTTTGTTCTATTGCACAGGTCATGACTCATTGTTTGCAGTGTGTATGTGTATATGACTCTGATGCTTCTTCCATGCTATGGCCATTGGTACGGTTTTAAGGAGATTTGCTTGACTGCATTCTGGGAATGTTCCAGATAATGATAAAAATGAGATTTTAAATTCTCTCTTGGATAGAGATTTAGTGTTTGACCCCCTCTGTTGCAGAGGTGATCAAAAAGTGTAATATAAAAGAGGCAAGCTGATCTAGGGAAAGATTTTTCAGCCCTCCTTTTCTAAATTGTCCAAAGGATTTACTTTCTCATCATCCAATTTGGCAATAAACAGAATAACGTCTCACAAGAATTCAGGTAACCAGACCTTTAAGAAGTGGCAAGGAGGTTAAAAAAAAAAGAAAGGTCTCATACTTCCCAAAACCAAGGACACTTAAGTCTGTATGACTGTGTTCAAGAGACCTTGTGACCTCTTCCCACCCTGGCTATTCCAGAAAATCTGAATCGCAGTTTTTCTCTTTGGAAACAGATTGTTTCAGACAAATGGGTTCTGCAAACCATTCATCATGGGTACTGGGAGGAGGATATTCCTTCTCTGCAGGGGATCATTCCTGCAGATCAGACTGTTTTGTTTCCACCTGTTCATCATCACATGTTGTCCCAGCCTCTTCTTCCCCTTTCTCTCATTCCTGCAAGGGAACTTGTTAGATGCCATGAACCCTGAGGCTCTAACATTCACATGCTTCCCTTTGCCAAGCTTCATATTTCTCAGTGGTACATAAAGACAGTTTAGCTTCAGCATTGTCAACCTCTGGAGTTTCTAATTCCCTTACAACCTTGTCTTAAACTGGAGTTTCACTGGTAGATTTGTCAGATCTCCCTCAGTCCATGCCTGCCTTTTCAGAATCCTACCCCTGCTCAAGAGCTGTTCACACTTTTCCGATCTGGGATTTAGAACCTCTTCCAACAATCTGAGGATTCAGAGTCTATGACTCCATCAGTGGTCCAACATAAAAGAGATGAGGGCACTCCTTGCTGTTCAGGCCTTCCATTCTCTTTGGTTAACTGGCCCTTCAATAGTCTTTCAGTCATGTGGTGCATCAGCAAACAAGGGGACACAAGGTCTTATCTTTGCAGAATAGCCCTTCAGGCCTGGGACTTTATCTGCCATCAGATAACCCCTCAGGCAGTCTACATCCGTTCAAAACACAACATTATGGCAGATTCTCTGAGCAGTTCCAGGACACGACCTCACAAATGGATGCTTCACAGAGAGCAGTTTCTCGACATGGTATATCAGTCAGATTGGGCGGACTGGATGAATAAGATACGAAAGTTATACTTACTGTAACAATAGAGCCTTTCATCCCAGTCTGTCCACTGTGATAACCCACTCTCCTTACCCCTGCTGGGACTGTAGAACCTGAAGTATCTTCCTTTCTGAATCAAAGGCAGTGCATATGAGCTTTAGGTTCAGGCACTAAACTTGATCTGAACTAGTTGGGGGACCAGGGCATTATGGGAAAGGAAGATTTTGGAAGGACTTGAGGATGGAATTCTGAATTGACTGAACTGAATCCATGTGGAGGTTTGAGGACCCATATGTCACATCTGATGGACTGTGATGAAAGCATCTATTGTTAAGGTGAGAATATAACTCTAGTCTGAACATCTTAACAGGCCATATTCCCCATATGCTGCTACTTCGGCATGCAATGCAAAAAAAAAAAAAATTAAAACTAGTGAACATTATTACATTAGTGGATAAGTGAAATTTGTTCTCATGAGTGTGTTTTCCTGTATGTAGATAAGGTTTCTTTTTTTAATGCAAATGATATACCTCGAAGGAAGATAGTGGGGTTGGAGTTGAGGGTAGTTTCATAATTGTGAACTTGTAGCTATAGTTTATAACAATATGCGAACACAGCAGGTGTGCTCTCTCAAATATTTTTATTAAATTAGCACAATACATGGGTATAAATGAATTAATATAAAAGAAAATAAACCTCATTCATATTTTACATGCATTATGCATTGCATAAGTTTTCTTTCTTTAAAAAAACTTACGTTCACGTCATCATTACTTAAATTGCTCAGTTCCTGTCTTCCTTTAAGACATATATGCCTCCTCCCGAATATTATCCTGCATGTATTGTTCCCACAAGTACCATTTATTTCTATGCAATTTGCTGCTTCCCTTTTCTAAAGTTTCAGTTTCTATTTCTTTTCTCTTTAACGGTGTTCAGTACTTTGATTACAATTGGCTTGGATTGCTAGTATTTTTTTTTGGGGAACACTTAATAAGGCTTTATTATGTGTAGGCAGTTCAGATCCTGTGTGTCAGCTCATAAGAATCATTTCCGTAAGTAAAACCATTTGCTTCCCCAGTATTTCTGAGAGGACTCTGTAGAGAAGTTTTAAAAATATACAAATTCATTATACCTAAAAAAAACATGTTCTAAGCTACCTTTCTTTTTCCCATCACAGCTATTTGAAGTCAGTCTGGTTGTAAAAATACCTGTGTAACACTGCAAAGCAAAGGTCTTAAATCTTATGGACTTCCTTGCATGATGAGAGCCATACATATCTCCTTCCATTATCCCTTTGTAAATTTCCACTCTTTTCTAGTCTCCTTTGGTTGATTCTTATAGTCAGTAGGGTATATAAAATACTTAATCCCTTTTATTTAACGACAGATTCTGTTCTAGACAAAACTAAAAACTCTACCAGAGCTGATCTTTCACTTTAGAACTCCTGTATCCCTTTGTCTTAGCCTGTACTCTGGTAGGGAATGCAAAGTCTAACCAGCAGTCCAGACTTCTGCTTGGCCTTCTCCTAGTCTGTTACATTCCCTGTCTGGTTATTTGGTCCCAGTACATTAGTTCCTTTGCCAGTTTTCTCCAATAAATTCCAGCTTCCTCTTGCTGATTTTCTGTACCCCTACTTGCAGTCTTTCTTATTTGCAAAATCTCCTTTCTCCATTCCAGTATTGACTTGGTCCTTGGACTTCTATTTTACAGTACATGGTGGCTGTTCTCTTTATAGATTTGCATAAAAATTGAACTGCTGCCTTATTTCTTGAACCCGCACCCCAGCTGATTTACGACCATTTGCTTATATTTATATGCATGTACATGAGCCTGCATAACTCTAAAATATCTACACAAATCTGGTAATCCTAAACAACTTTGCTGTATGGGGAAAATCAACTTATCCTACTTACTGTCACCCCCAGATTAATAAATAAACAATTGAGGAATTTGTCCACAACTTATTCTCAGGTAGATAAAAATACGCTTGACATCTATGTAAAACTAAAGGGACTAAAACCATTTTCACTGTTTATGGATATGGACCTTAAAATGCATGCAAGTTTCTAGTTTCTCAGTTTTTTAATTATTTTTTGTTTAGTCTCTTCCCACATATCCTTAGCTGCCATAACACTCCTTTTTGGTCCGTACACCTAAATACTTGTCATATCCCTATAAATATGGGTATTGCTGAACCAATTTTGTGTCTGTAAATAAGCAAAGGCTATATAGAAAAGATCTGAAACTGTCTTGAAATGTTGTGCAACACCGAAATATCTTTTTTCTGGATTTATCAAGTAGAAAATGTCTGCAAATAAAGCAAACTTTTCTTGGTTACTGTATCAGTTTTATCCTTGAATTTCTGAGTCCCTTATCTGCCAGTGGCTTTAAATATTAAAGCAAATTACAAAGGAGAAAGATGACAACCCTGTTTTGTTCATGTGTTAAAACACACAGGTTATTAGAGAGGAACCCTCCCATGTTAATTCTTGCAACTGATTCATCCCAAATTCTCCCATTTAATATTTGTATTGTATCAGGGAATGCAAATGCTTCCATTGCCCAATTTGTAAGATGCCAGATTATTCTGTCATATACTTTCTCGGCATCAAGACCCACCGACAGCAGCTGTATATTCCTATATTTTACTTCCCTCTGGATCATCTTTGTTCTAAATATTTGCCACCATCCACAAAACCACATTGATCCAGATATATCAATTTTGGCAACAACTTTGCCTTTCTCTTAACTAATATAGACCCAATTTATAATTGTGGCTTAAATTGAGATGATTCTGTATAAAACTGGGTCTTTACCCTCTAAGTAATGTAGCCACCACAACTTTCTTCTAAGATGTTGGTTCTTCCCCTCCTTTTAAAATTGTATTAAACAAAAACTCCCCTCCTAACTTCCACTAGAATACCATCTGTTCCAGGAGATGTTCCTACAGATTGGTTATACATCATTGTTTATTGTAGACTCCTGTCTTGACTATTAATTTATTGACATCATCTTCCTCTAACCATGGCATAATTGTCTTCAATTAATATTTCCATTTTTGTTTTTTCTTGGTTTCTAAATTCCTCTGCTTTACGCAAATGTTCATAACATTTCCAAAATATCTCTAATACCTCATAGGATCTATGGTTATTTTTCTTGTTATAGGTTTCCTAAGTTTGGCAAAAATCCTTCCTACTTTCTGTTGCCCAAGTCATTGTTCTAAAGGTTTTTGTGCTCAAGAGTTATCAAAAACTAAACTCTTGCATACTGTCCAAATACGCCTTTATTTTCCATTTAACACTGCAGTTACTCCTCTTTTTGTTCTATGAGATTCCCCTTATTCTGTAACACTTCAGCCTTTGTCAGACCACAAAATAATTCCTATTTCTTAATTATATCTGTTTCATTTTGAGTGTATTTTTAAACTTTTTCATTTTATCCCACTCACTAGCAATCCCTTCTGAAGAAATTACTGTTTTCCCTGATCACTCTCAATTTTCAATACCCAGTCATTACATTTCTTTCTTTTTAACAGAAAAGTAGGAAAGAAGCAATACCTCATTTTTACTTAATTGTTTTGTATTTATATCTTTCTTTTTTTTTTTTATCAATGTATTATGATCTGAATTAGTTATTGGTTGTGTCAGAGTTTTCAGTTAAATGCACGTTCCTGTAAAATATAAAATGTGAAGTTGTTCCATCTTGCTTTCATTCTTACTGATGAGTTCGGAGCCAGTCCTCTGCTCTGACTCTGCCAAATGCAAAAGCTCGAGGTCTTCAACCAGCTCTTGGCCTACTCCCTATCCCATGATGCACTGGTGCTTCCCTCAGATCTTGTTTGCCACTGCAACAGATTGGGCGATTCACCAGCTCTGGCCAGTGCAAATTTGTTTTTTTCTCATTACTTAGAATTGTATAGTTCTAGATAAGATTTTGTTAAGTTAGGATAGTTGTTACTTCTTATATTGCCTTTTGCACTTTGTGTTTTCCGCTAGTGTGCTCTTTTTCTTCTAGTTCTTCGTGGCCTGTTTGAAGGCTGTTGTTAATCTCCCTATTCCCCTTAACAGAGTGATAGTTTAGATATTTCAAATAATAGTAGTTCAAACTTATTGTTATCTAGGTAACCGTGTGTGTATATATATATATGTGTATATATATATATATATATATATATATACACACACATATATACATATATTCACCCATTTAAATTTCTTCATAGTATTGTGTTACTATTGTATATTTTTTTCTTATAGTCTGTTTAAGGTAGAAGGCTAATTTTTTGTTCTAAGCTCGTTTAAATTAGAGAGCTGTTTACTGTGTGTTTTGTGTGGACAGACCATTTCTTGTTACCTTTTTAAGATGTCTCAACAAGACAAAGACAAGGAGGCTAAACAGTCTAAGCCTTCAGGGTTTAAGAAATGCCCTAAATGTGGAAGAAAATGTTCATTACTGATGGGCACACGGATTGTGTGTATTGTTTAGGTCCATTACATCTACAGGAAACATGTTCCATCTGCCACTCCTTTAGTTCAGAGTACTACAAGAAAGGAAGAACAAACTGATTGTCAGGGACTTGATTAATTGTTGGAACAAGGTCGTACAACTAATGCCAAGCCATCTAAACCTTCTAAAAGATCTTCTACTACTGGATCTTCAGAGCCAGAAAAATCTCTGTCATCCAGTAAGTCAAAATTTGACAGACCTTAAACCTCGGCACCACTGACTTCAGAGCCGAGGGTTATCACAACGAGGAACTGGTCCCTAGTACTGGAGCCGGTATCTCCCATTCTGAAATCTCCGATATTGCAATCTGTAGCTTCTTCGGCTCCGTCCTCAAACCTATCAGATATGGATGTGGATCATGTGGTGCAGAGGCTTCTGCAGACACCTGCGTTAGCCAAGCTTTTGTCGGGGCTGACCCTTCTGGCTTCGGAACTGTCCAATCTTCCTCACCCTGTATCTGTTCCTCCTCCAATTTGACTCCAGGTTTCTGAGCTGGAGTGCTCAGAACTGATAATAGTGGAGCCGTTGGTACTGAGACCTGCTCCAGGACTTTCAGATCTGACCTCTCATGCTGCTTCGGTGCTGACCGAGGAGTCTAGGGGCTGACGCTCGCCAGTTGGGGTCCGGGGAGGATAGTCGAACTGATCTTTCCGGTCCGACTTTGCCTCTCGGGGCTTCAGTGCAGGTGAGTTTGGCGCCTACCTTTGGCTCGGAGTCTACCATCTTGGTGCCGAGGGAATTAACTGTATCTTCGGATCATGGAGTTCCTTCGCATCAGAGCAGAGGGATCTTCGATGCCATGAGAAGAGCATTGTCCCCACGGACAACCACTTCATCAGAACCTGCAGCTTCTCCCTTTAAAGTGCAGGTGTCTACCTCATCATCACAGATTCCACAAAAGTGTAGAGACCCAGAGCCTTAGGAAGCCCCATTGGATGATTCCTGCTCTTCCGAGACCTCACCAGAAGCTCCCACTGAGGAGGTCCTTTGGAATAGGCTATGCAAGAGGAAGCATTTGGACTCTCCTCAGTAATCCATCACTTCAGACACTGACTTGGATGATTCAGAAGGTTCCCCACGGTCACCCTCTGAAGATATCGCCTTCGCAGATATCTTAAACATTCTCAAACAGAGGGGTGATTGACTCATCATCAGTAGGTTTGGTGGGTTGCCAGTCTACCTGAAGGCTTTTGGATCTCAGCCCTCCGTCTCTTGAGTGTCTCCGCCTTTTGATGAACTCATGGACATGAACCTGTCCCTAGGAGGCCTAATACGTTTATTACCTAACCACAGGACAAGGCTTTTCTCACCAAGGGAGTCCTTGTTGATGCCATGGTTGTGGCGGCAGCCACCAAGAAGGAGTTATCCGAAACTTCAACATCGGTCCATCCACTGAATAATGATTTGAGAGTCATGGACAGATATGGAAATTGCATGTTTACTTCAGCGACTTTTGCTCTTAAGTCGCTGAATTATCTTGCTCATTTCACTAGATTGCAAAGAGATCACCTAAAAGTGCTAGGAGATATTCTACAGGGTTCAGTAGCTGCGGGGGTCTCGGACAAAATATCCTCACAGCTCTCTACCCTTAATTCCCTAATAAATTTGTCCATGCGTCTGGTTTCGTATGCAGCTGATTGAGCGAGCAGAGCAGTAGGTACAGGATTTGCTGTTAGGAGACATTCCTGGATGCGTTCATGTTCGTTTGCGGAGCCCTTTAAGCCATCATTTATCAACACCCCTTTCAATGGTTGTCCCTTTGTGGACCCAAAGTGAGAGGAATGCTTACCAGGAGTGAACAAGAGGGAATCCATTTTTCCACACCTACCAGACCTTACCCCAATGGTCAGAAAGGAGGAAGGATGTGATTCCATAAAACTTGAGAAGCCTTTCAGGGCACACATGGTGAACCCCCCCCCTCCAGAGGCAGAGGAAGGAGCAAGAATGGAAGATGCCATCCACGCGGCAGAGGGGGTCTGCAGAATCAGGGTGACAGAGAAGAGGTTTTTGGGAAGCCCCATCAGTGCTCCTGAGAGGAAGCCCGCCTGTCTATCTCTGGAGGCAGTCGGGGGACGCTTAATTTATAGCCAGGTGTCTGGGTACTAAGATAACAAAAGACAGCTGGGTACAAAGCATCATATCCAGAGGTTACTCTAGTTCCTTTTCCACCCAACCTCCCTCCATTAAAGAGATCCCAGATGTTCCACCCAGTCACAGGGAACAAGCAACCATAGAAATTCAAAGGTTGGTAGAAAAAGAGGCATCCATCTGGTTCCCGCAGACCAGATAGGATCCAGAACTTACTCGAGGTTCTTTTTAGTTCCACAGAAAACAGGGGACTGGAGGCCCATTTTACATCTCAGCAGATTAAACAAATCTGTGAAGAAGACAAAGTTCCAGATGGTTATACTGCAGCTGATACTTCCTTTTCTAGGAAAAGACAATTGGATGTGCTAGATAGATCTCCAGGATGCATACTACCACATAAAAATGGACAGACCATCCAGAGATCATCTGTGCTTTCAGCTGGGGGCCAGTCACTACCAATTTCAAGCACTGCCCTTTGGTCTCACAACAGCCTCATGGCTCACCTGAGATGTTTGGGATTCCAGGTGTTTCCATACCTAGATGACTGGCTCCTATCTGACACCACCAGGCATCAGCTCATTCAAGCAAGGGGCACTACTATGAATCTATGCTGTCAGTTGGGGATTACCATAAATTTGGAAAGTCCTGCCTTATTGCCATCACAACATACCATTTTTATAGGAACAGATCTGGACACTACCACAATGACCTTAAAATGTCCGTCAGAAAGGGTTTGTGCTTTTCGACAACAGGATGTTCTTTGTGTTTCAGTGTTGCAGACATCACATTTGGGTTATCCCTGCCAGGGTAGCCCTTGGCTGGCCCAAATACCAGAGGCTTAGTATTTCTGCGTCAGCTGCTGTCGCTTCAGGACTGACGTCAGGTCGTCAGTAGTATAAAGTAAGGCAGCCGACGCCATTACATCAGTCTTTCTTGCCATGGAGCCTGAAGCAGAAGCAGTTCGCATGAGTGCCGATCGGCCGCTGCCTGAGTTTCGTCTACCGAATTGAAGTTGAAGTCTTCTAAAGCTAAATACCCTGTTGGGGATCCTTTTTTCTTGCACTAACCGATGTCAGAAAAAGTTAATAATTGTCTCGCCTGTGGAATGCAAATACCACACTGAGACTTCCATTCTTAATGCGTCACTTGCTTAGGCCCAGACCACAACGTCCCTTGTTGTCGCTTCTGTGCTTTGTTCAATGCCAGAACTCTCCATCTTGGGGCCCTTATTGTAGCCAAATATTTTCGCTTACAGTCCTCGAATTCTGATATGGCTTCAGTAAACCATCCAACAGCAGATCTTCCTAAAAAACATAAAGATAAAGACAGACCGCACAGGTCCAATCCTACTGACGACGCTTTTGTTAAGTTAGTCATCAGTTCTCCGGTCCTCTGTGGGGTGGTTTTGCAGCCCCTGATGCCCGCTTCTGTGGATTAGCAGGCCTCTACTGAGATCCTTTCGGAGTCCGGTATGCCACAAAACTCTTCTTCGACAAAGGATCCTGTGGTTGTCCCTACCTTGAATGGGTCTGGAGCTGCTGAGCAGACACTGGCTTCCCAGGAAGTCTTTCGCACTACTGATTCTCGACACAAACGGACGTCTTCTTTCGCGACTACCATTCTTTCAAAAACGACCGAGTTTCTTAGGTCCAGGGTAAGAAACACTCCCAGGAAACCAATCCACTCTCAGACACCTGCTTCCTTGCCTCAGTCTCAGATGCTTAAAATGGAGGAAGACCTTATCATGCTGATCAGGGGAAGCCAAGCTACCCCCCCTCCAAAAGAAAGAGATCTGTCCCCTGTAGTTCTGTCTGAACAAGAGTCAAATGACTCTGCTGCTTCTGAATATGAAGACATGCAACCCCTCTCTACTTATGAGGATTCTGATGCAGAGAATTCCATCCCTTTCAGCCTCTCCCCCAGAGGATTTTTCTTTTGGGGAAATCCTGCATACCTTAAGGGAGCATTTCCATTGGGAAAGTCAAGACTACCCTCAGTCTAAAAAGAGGCTCAGGGAATTCCTAGATCTTCCACAGCACAGACCCTTGGCCAACCCCCAGCCCTGGATGTTGTGGAGGATGTTTTCCTGGAATCCAGCTTGACTCCTGACACCCTCCCTCCTGCGCCCAGAAAACCGACAGCTACTATAGAGTCCCTGACTCTCATTTCTTTTTAAAAATCCTACTGCTGGCCGTGAGGTAATTTCTCAAGGGCCTAAAGGGATTAAAACAACCTCTAAGAATCCCACCCCCCTCAGGTAGGGATTCACGAGCACTAGACAGATGGGGTAAAGTATACACCTGAGCTACTCTTGCTATCAGGGCACTAAATTGTCAGTTCCATATGCTAAAATTTCAGCAACATACCCTGTAACTCCTCCAACAAAAAATGTTTTCCTTTCCTGCTTGGGCAGAATCTAAAGAATTACAAGAGTTAATGCATTCTGCAACTCAAGTAACTAAACACACCTTGTACTGTGGTTTTGATGCCCTAGAAGTTTCTTGCAGGGCAGCAGTCACTGGATCTGTCATTAGAAGGCTTGCATGGCTTAAGGAACAGCCCCTACCAGACCATGTCAAATCTAAATTGTTGGATGCCCCCCTGCACAAAGATAACTTATTTGGCACAAAGGCAGAAGAGGTCTTAAAAAAGATGCAAGAAAAAGCAAAATCCGTTTTAAGGACTGTAAGGATTTCTTACAGGTCCAGCCATCCATGTTCAGCATGCATTGTCCCACCAAACACTGGTCCTTTCCTGCTCCCTCCAAGCCAGTCCAGCATAGTCCCTGAAGAACCAGACCCCTCAGACAGCAGCCACAGGGAATGCAAAGACCTAAGCAGTGGACTATCTCCACTTCAAAACCAGGGAGTTCTAAGCCACCCACTTATGGTAAGAACTGACAATGACTCTCCTCCCCCACCCCCTCCCTCTGCCCACCTTCACTTACCCCTAGGAGGAAAACCCTCCTTTCACGCAAGCACCTGGGCCACCATTACCAACGACCATTGGGTTCTGAACATAGTGTCTCAGGGATACAGATTTTCCTTCCACACCCTTCCGACCCCAAAAGGGTTCCCAGATCTACCTCCAAACCAGTGGGAAGAGGCTCAAAAGCAAATCCTTTCCCTGCTTTCTATGAGGGCAGTAGAGCACGTTCCTGCAGAACAGATAGGCCAAGGTTTCTACTCCAGAGGGCACCTGGGGCCCCATCCTCGATCTATCCATTCTAAGCACCTTCCTGGTGATCCCAAAATTCAAAATGCTCCCCCTCCAGCAGCTGCTACCCATGCTCTTCAAGGACGCTTGGCTAGCCACCCTGGATCTAAAAGAGGCCTACCTCCACATTCCTATCAGGGAATCATGCAGGAAATATCTCCGGTTCAGGGCAGGATCTCAACATTCTCAGTTTTTTTTGCTTCCCTTTGGCTTGCCTACTGCTCCCAGAGTTTTCACAAAATGTCTGGCTCCGGCCATTGCTTTTTGCAGACAAAGGAATATCCAGATTTACCCATACTTAGGCGACTGCCTTATTCAGGCAGCCTGCCAGGAAAAGCTGCTCAAGCACCTAGCCTTTGTAAAGACCCTACTAACCTCCCTAGGGTATGCAATCAATGAAAAGAAATCCAAACTGGTGGCCACCCAAGAGGATTATCTTCCTGGGAGCAAGCCTGGACACAGCATCCCAGATGGCATTCCTTACACTAGAAAAACAAATTTTTCTGATAGCCTACTTCTTTCAACTAGCCACCAGGCCCCAGTTATCTGCAAGGATGATCCTGCAAGCTCTGGGGTTCATGGCATCTTGAATACTACTCATTCCATATGCCAGACTGCATATAAGGAAACTTCAGTGGTACCTAAAAAGCCTTTGGTGTCAACACTCTCAAGAACTGGAAACTCTACCTATAATTCCTTGCCTCAGAAAAGATTTTCTTTGGTGGCAACAGCATGCTTCCACAACAAGGGGACTGCCTTTCTCACCACCCCCCGCTGCCCAGACCCTCACCACAGATGCATCAGACTATTCTTGGGGTGCACATCTATACGGAAGGTGCATACAGTGCCAATGGAGCCTGCAGCAAATCCCCTCTGCACATCAACCAAAAAGAGATGATGGCTGTCCAGCATGCCTTGATAGCTTTCAAACCCCTTCTCTTCCCAGGGGCTCCCCTGATCAAAACAGACAACACCACTGTGATGTGGTATATCAACAAGCAGGGAGGGATTCACTCCTACCCTCTATACAGACTGGCCATGACCCTTTGGCACACAGTCTCTGCCATGCAACTGCACCTGTTAGCACAATTTCTACCAGCCTATCTCGACTCTCTGGCAGACCAATTAAGCAGAAATCTTCTGGACCCACATGAGTGGCAGCTCAACAGAAGAACCTTCACCCAAATAACTTGGAAATGGGGCACCCCGAAGGTCGACCTCTTTGTCTCCCACACCAACCCATCAGCTCAGCAAATTCTGCATCAGGGAGCATCACTGCATGGCTTGGAAAGTGGATGCCCTATCCTTCCTCTGGGTCAATCTGTCTATTCCTTTCCTCCACTACCTCTCATCCCCAGGGTACTGCTCAAAACAAAGGAGGAAAAACCAAGGACAATTCTTATAGCTCCAGACTGGCCTCGCCAGCACTGGTACCCCTTGCTGCGCACCCTGTCACTACTGCCACCTTCTGATTCCAGACCTCCTGACCCAGAGGGAAGGGGAATTCATGCATCCCGAACTGCAGACACTCAGTTTGGCAGCTTGGCTTATTCCCTAACCTCGGATCAATCTGCCAACCTCAGTAAACAGGCTCTTGATGTTATCTGTGAGGCCAAACACCCTAGCACTAGAAAGTCTTATGATGACAAATGGAAAAGGTTCTGCACCTGGATCCAGGTTAAAGGAGCTAATATGGCACAGCCCTTCCTCCCTCTCATCCTGGATTACTTAGCTGACCTACTACATAGTGACCTCTCTTTCTCTATAAAAATTCATGCCTCTGCTATTTCTGCTCATTCTCCTACTGAGCAGCCCCTTTTCTCACACCCTTCGATTAAACAGTTCCTAAGAGGGGCTAGCAACTTGAGGCCACCCAGGGCACCCACCCCAGCTTGGGACATTAACTATGTTTTGGAAAAGCTCACCCTGCCCCCTTTTGAACCAGCTTCTTCTGCCATGCTAAAATTTCTCTCCTGGAAGACAACATTCCTTCTGGCCATCACTTCAGCCAGAAGAGTCTCCGAGTTGCAAGCGCTCATGGCTGTGGAATCCTTCATCTTCCATGCTGACAGGGTATCCCTCAGAACTAATCCATCCTTCATGCCCAAGGTGTGGTGTCCAGTGTGGCCCTCAACCAATCCATTCATTTGCCTACCTTTTTTTTCCTAATCCCCAGAACAAGGGGGAAAGGATTCTGCACTCTAGATGTGCACAGACAGCTCAGATTCTATCTAGACAGGACTAAATCCTTCAGAATGTCTGATCAATTGCTGGTTAGCTTTGCTACAGGGGCAGAAGGCAAAGCCATCTCCAAACAAACCATTTCCAGATAGATAGCACACTGCATCCATTTCTGCTACAAACAACATGGAAAGCCTCCCCCCAAGGGGGTTAGGACTCACTCCACCAGAGCAGCCTCCACCTATGCAGCTTTCCTCAGAGGAATCCCCACCAGGGACATCCTGGAGGCTGCCACCTGGACATCTGTTAACACTTTTACCAAACATTACCACCTGCCTCTCTTCTCCACATCCAGGGCAGGCTTTACCTCTGCAGTCTTGCAGGGCATCCTAGCCAGCCCCTAGTTTCTTTGACTGCCCTCCATCCTTTTCCTCAGCTTTGGGAATCAACCGAAATGTGATGACTGCAACAGTGAAACACCAAGAACATAGTACAGTTGTGTACACTTACCATAAATGTAGATGTCTGAGTGTATTCACTGTTGCAGTCTTGGTTACCCCCCCTCCATCCCCCTTTCTTCTCTTTCCTTTCTAAGGGACATATTGGTATTTACTTTCTACTGGTGGGGTTCTTCCACCAGAACCTGGCTCCTACTTGGGGGCTCCTGACAGGTTAGAGCAAGAAAAACTGATGTAATGGTGTTGGCTGCCTTACTTTATACTACTGATGACCTGACGTCAGTCCTGAAGCGACAGCAGCCGACACAGAAATAGTGAGCCTCTGGTATTCAGGCTGGCCGAGGGCTATCCTGACAGATAACCCAAATATGATGACTGCAACAGTGAAAACACTCGAACATCTACATTTATGGTAAGTGTACACAACTGTACTATCTAATCCTTCTCTCAAAGGAAAAAGCCCCGGCTTCCATGGTTCTCAAATTGTTTGGTACAATGGCGGCAGCAATCATTGCAATTCTACTGGGTTGGATGCGTATGTGGATACTACAATGGCTCCATTTCACACAGTGGTCTTTTCAGGAACTCCCATTGTTGCATCAGATTATAATCATGAATTCATGCAAGAAGAACCTTCAGTGCGGGCTGACATCACATTGTGTAACGATAGGACGTCCCTTTATTCTACACAACCCAATTGCCATAGTGACCATGGATGCTCCTTTGATGGGGTGTGGTGCATTATCAGGGAAGATCAGACCAAGGCTCATGGAAAGAACATGAGGCTCACTTGCATATCAATGGTCCTAGAGATGAGAGCGGTATTTCTAGTGTTGCAGTCCTTTCAAGACTCTCTTCCTCTGGGGACCATTGCAATCCAGACAGACCTGTCAGTAGTCTGGTACATAAACAAACAAGGAGGAGCCAAGTCTTACCCCCTATGTCGAGAGGCCTTGAGAGTATGGCAATGGGCAAACTCCACCCAGCATTTTCTGATATCAACACACATCCGGGAAAGTCCAACGTGATAGCAGACAAACTGAGCAGGGCAATTCTATTGCCTCGCGAGTGGTCCCTAAAGAAAGAAGTGGCAGAAGGGATATTCAGCATATGCTGTCAGCCTTGCTGCTATCTCTTTGCCACACCCACAAACACGAAATGCAGTACTTTACCCTAATTCCCATGCCAGGGGAAGCCCAAAGGGATGCACTTATACACGATTGGCCCCCGGTCTCCTTTATGCTTTTCCACCATTACCTCTGATTCCCAAAGTTTTACAGAAAGCCAGTACTCTGGGAAGGACCATAATTCTGATAGCCCCCTACTGGCCTCTCCAGATTTGGTTCTCCTTTCTTTGGCTTCATCTGTTGAAAGAACCTTTGATCCTGGACCCAGTTTCAGACCTCCTGATTCGATCATTGGGGACTCTTCATCCATCCCTTCAGTCCCTCAAATTTACAGCTTGGCTGCTTCAGTTCCAAACATAGCCAAGCTTCAGAATCTTTCAGCTGCAGCTCAGCGTATACTGACATCCTCTCACAAATCCTCCACTAGAAAGCTATATCTCAGCAAATGGAAAAGATTCTCAATATGGGCATTAGAAAATCATAGTAATCCTTATTTAGCTCCAATAGCTTCTATTTTTGGAATTTTTGACAAAACTTTTCAATGAGGGAGCAGTTGCTAAGACTATTTGAGTTCAATTGGCTGCAATCTCCAACTTCCAGCTTGGTGAGGAAGGGTCTAATATAATTTCACATAGACTCTCGAAGGCATTTCTCAAAGGAACTATACATTTAAGACCACCCATCATATCCCCTATTTCTCCATGGAATCTAAATTTTGTTCTATCATGAATAATTCTTCCACCCTTTGAACCAGCCTCTTCATGTGACCTAAAGTATATCACATGGAAGACCATCTTTCTAGTAGTTATTACTTCTACTCGGAGGGTTTCAGAGTTGCAGGCCTTGTCCATTAAAAACCCCCTTATTTGATATTTCATAATGATGGTCTTTCTCTGGACAAATCCCTCATTTTTACCAAAGGTATGATGTTAAGTTCTCTATCGCGCCTTCGTTCTTACTGGTTGGGATCGGAGCCCATCCTCGGCTCTGACTCGGCCATCTTCAATAGCTTGAGAGCTGTTTACTGGCTCGAGGCTACCCCTTATCCCATAATGCCTAGCGATAGCTACCCAGATCTCGTTTGCGCTTCAGCTGCGGGGTTCGGGGTTGTCGTTTTTCTGGCTCAGGCTTGTATAGAGGTTTTTGTTTAACTTTTTCACTAGAATTTAACTTTTCTAGTATTTTACTATTGGCGATAGTTTTGTTTCTGTGATAGATAATTGTTGGCTTATAGTATCCCTCCTTTGTAGAACTCGTTTAACTTAGAGAGTTCTCCCCCCCTACCTCTTCTTGTCAGGTTAGCTGTTTAAGTTAGAGGCTTTCCTTCTGCTTTTTTCTTATAGGCTAGCCATTTAAATTAGAGGCTTTCCTATTATCTTTAAAAAAAAAAAAAAACTTTAGCTATAGTCTTTCTAGTAGGTGTGTTTTTTGTAGACTGTATATTGCTTCTTGTTATGATTGTTATAATTGTTTTTTCCTTCTGTTAAGAATATCAAAGGAATCCAAGGTTTCTGGGTTCAAGAAGTGTGACTCATGCTGTCAGAAAATGTCTCTGACAGATGGGCACACTTCTTGCATCTATTGTTTAGGCGCTGTGCACCTGCAGGACTCTTGTTCTATCTGCCATGCCTTTAGTCCAAGAGTCCTGCAGGAGCGCAAGAATAAGCTGATTCTTGGGGGTCTTTTAAAACCCCAGGATTCACCGGCCAAGGATCACGGCCTGTGAAATCCCCTAAATCCACTAGGCAGTCAGCTCAAAGTTCGGAGCCGTCTTTGGTTCAGGATTTACCTTCTACATCTGTTCCGGCTGGCACTGACAAGACAATCTCCCCGTCTGCTCCATTAGAGGCTTCGGAGCCACAAGAGGCTGAGGTCCCCTTCACTAGAGTCGGTGCATTCGGCTCCTCGGTCTCCTTTACTTCAGAGCAAGCGTATTCACCAATCCTCTCACTCCTCTTGATCCTCTAGACTGTCGGATCGTGATGTGGAGAGAGTGGTCAGTAGGTTGCTAAAGTCACAGGCACTAGCTAAATTGTTGTCCAGCCCTCCTCAACCGGTATCAGCTCCGTCCACTTCTCTCGATGTTCCTCCTCCGACTCCAATGAGTTCGGAGCCGGAGTTAGTTGGGGTTAGAGTAGTGGAACCATCGGCTCCGATAACTCTATCTCCTTCGGTTCCAACGTCTGTTCCGATTCCCTCGGTGGTACCTTCCATCGAAGGATCTGGGCACCGGGGCTCCCTCGTCGGCTCCGAGGGGGTGAGTGGCATCGGACCCTTGTCCAACCCCATTCTCCCTCTCGGAGCTTTGGCGCAGGTGAGCTCTGCTCCTCCATCAGCCTCGGAGCAGTCTATTTCTTCGGAACCAGAGCTTTCTCTGCATCTGGGCAGGGATGCCTTCGATGTCATGCGGAGTGTGCTGTCCCCTGAGTCAGCTCCACTATCAGTCCCACCGGCTCCGTCCCCTGTAGTGCCTGTGCCATCTTCTGCTCCTCCTCCAGACCCTATGCGTAAAGAACCAGTGCTCCAGGACACCCCATTGGGTGTTTCCTCCTCTTCTGAGGCCTCTCCTGATCACTCAGAAGATCCCCCTCGGAAGAAAAAGTGTAAGAGGAAGCACATTGACTCCCCCGAGTCTTTCACTTCTGATACAGACTTAGATGATTCGGAAGGGTCCCAGAGATCCCCCTCTGAAGATGTTTCCTTCTCGGACATCCTAGAAATGCTTAAGCAGAGGGGGAACTGGAATCTCCTAGCCCCTTCTGAGGATGAGTCTGTATTTTTGAATGCCTTCGGTTCACTTATGACAGTGGTGGCTCGAAAGGCTTGGTCAGCTCCGGATACAGTGGAACCAACTCAGAGGAGAACTAGTAAATTCATTACAGCACCCCAGGATAAGCAGTTCCTTTCGAAAGGTGTCCCTGTTGATGCTATGGTGGTAGCAGCAGCCACCAAAAAAGAGTTAGCGGAGACCTCTTCGTCTGTCTATCCCCCTAACAGGGATTCTAAGACAATGGACAGATATGGGAAATGAATGTTCGCTTCAGCGACCTTCTCTATGAGGTCACTGAACTACCTGTGTTATTTTACCCGACTTCAAAGGGATCTCCGTAAAGAGCTCAGAGATACCCTCCAAGATCCAACAGCTGAGGGAGCACAAGCCAAGGTAGCTTCACAGCTAGCGACGCTTAATTCTGTTGTTAACTCCTCCATGAGGCTCATTTCCTATGCAGCCGATGGGGCGAATAGAGCCGCTGGTTCCGAGGTGGCCCATAGGAGGCATGCGTGGATGCGGCTGTGTAATTTTGCGGAACCCTTTCGAGCGTCCTTCACCAACACTCCCTTTTATGGTTCCTTTCTTTTTGGACCACAGGTGAAAGACACTTTGACTAGGTGTGAGCAAGAAGGCAAGACTCTCTCTGCTGTGGGAGTCAGTTTTTCCACTCCCTCTAGACCTTACCCCAAGGGTCAGAAGAGTGGGAAGATGTGGTTCCGTAAATCTCAGGGAGCCTTGTCTGACACGCACACTGATTTTTCCTCCAGAGGCAGAGGGGGAAACAATAATAATAGACGCCGCCCTCGTGGCAGAGGGGGTCTGCAGAACCAGGGCAACAGAGAATCCTTTTCTGATAAGCCCTTCCAGCATCCCTGAAGGGTTGCCTGGCTGCTCAACTCTGGTGGCAGTCGGGGGGAAGACTTTCGCTGTACCCAAAAGCCTGGCAAAGTTTAACACAAGACAGATGGGTACGGTCTGTTATATCCGGAGGTTACAAAATTCCCTTCTATCAACCCCCTTTACAATCAAGGAAAACCCTTCCAGATGTTCCATCCAATCTGAAGGAGCAAGCAGTAATAGAAGTTTCAAAACTGCTAGAAAAAAGAGCCATCCAGGAAGTCCCGGCAGACCAGCACGGATCCGGAACTTACTCAAGGTTCTTTTTAGTACCAAAAAAGACAGGGGACTGGAGACCGATTCTGGATCTCAGCAGACTAAACAGGTCTGTGCAAAGAACAACGTTTCGGATAGTCACGTTACAGTCCATTCTTCCCTTGCTGGGTCAAGACAATTGGATGTGCTCGATAAATCTTCAGGACGCGTACTACCATATAAAGATGGACAGGCGCTCCAGGAGTTATCTTCGCTTCTGGCTGGGGGCCAGTCATTATCAGTTCAGAACTCTGCCCTTTGGTCTCACCACAGCCCCCAGGGTGTTCACCAAATGTATGGCAGTGGTCACTGCTCACCTGAGGCGTCAAGGATTCCAGGTGTTTCTGTATCTAGACGACTGGCTCCTTACTGCTACCACCAGGCATCAACTCATACAAGCACAGGACTACACAATCACAATCTGCTCCCAGCTCGGCATTACAATAAATTTTGAAAAATCTGCCTTGTTGCCCTGTCAATCGATCACTTACAAAGGAGTAGACTTAGACACAAGGGATATGTTTGCAAGACTACCACTAGAAAGGGTGTCCGCAATCCATCAGCAGGTACAGGTTCTGATGCAGAGCAAAAGGATCCAAGTCAGGTACGTCCTTCAAACACTCGGTTCCATGGCAGCAGCCATTCTCCTAATCCCACTGGTGCACTTTCATATGAGAATTCTTCAGTGGCTTCTGTTTATGCAGTGGTCTTTCCAAGAGCTACTTATGACTTGCATGATCATGATCACGGATGCATGCAAAAGGCATCTTTCTTGGTGGATGGTCTCCCCACTAGTTACTCAGGGCAGACCTTTCATACAACCCCCTCCGGTAGCCACAGTGACGACAGACGCCTCCCTGATAGGGTGGGGGAGGTGGGGCATTATCTGGGCAGGACAGTCCAAGGCACGTGGCAACCTCACGAGTACCATCTGCACATAAATGTCCTGGAAATGAGAGCCGTGCTCCTGGCGTTGCAAGCCCTTCAATACTCATTGCTATTCAAACGGACAATATGTCAGTGGTGTGGTACATCAATAAGCAGGGAGGAACCAGGTCCTACCCCCTGTGTTGAGAAGCACTCGGATTTTAGCAGTGGGCGATTTCCTCCCAATGTTTTCTGATTGCAGCGCACATCCCCGGGAGATCCAACGTCATAGCGGACAGGCTCAGCAGAGCTATTCTCATGCCTCAGGAGTGGTCTCTGAATCAGGAAGTTGCGAATCTTGTTTTCTGCAAATGGGAACAGCCTTGCTGCGATCTCTTTGTCACCCCCTTCAACAGCAAATGCAGCAACTACTTCTCCCTTCTGCTTCCGGGTCACATACCCAGAGGCGCTGTAGTCCACGACTGGCCCCAGGGACTTCTTTATGCCTTTCCTCGATACCCAAACTTATACAGAAAGCAATATTGTTGGGTTGCAAAATGATCCTCATTGCTCCCTACTGGCCTTGACAGATAATGGTTCCTGTTCCTGCACTGTTACCCTCTTGATCAACCCTGGACTCTGGACCCAATTCCAGACCTCCAGGTTCATCAATCAGGCGGGTTGCATCAGTCCCTCAAAACTCTCCAGCTCACAGCTTGGTTGCTCCACTTCTAACCTTAGCCAGGCTTCCCAGCATTTCCCCAGTAGTCCGTGACATTATAGTCTCCTCTCTCAAGTCTACGAGGAAAACATACGCTAGCAAATGGAAACGTTTTTCTTGTTGGGCAAAGGCTAGGAATGCAGATCCCTTTTCAGCCCTAGTCCACGAAATCCTGGAATTCCTAGCTCAACTGTTGCACTCTGGGTCCGCTTCTTCTACGATCAGGGTACAAATGGCTGCCATTTCTAACTTTCATGTTGGTTTTTCGAACTCTAACATTATGTCTCATAAGCTCTCTAAAGCTTTTTTGAGAGGGACAACTCTTCTTAGGCCTCCAGTGAAAGATCCCTCTCCTCCTTGGGACCTTAATTTAGTCCTAACCTCCTTAATTCTGCCCCCTTTTGAACCAGCAGCGTCCTGCTCTATCAAGTTTCTATCCTGGAAGACACTCTTTCTGGTAGCTATTACTTCAGCCAGACGCGTCTCCGAACTTCAGGCACTATGTGTTCATCCTCCATACTTGGTTTTTCATAAGGACAGGGTTGCTCTGAGGACTAATCCTTCGTTTCTCCCTAAAGTCTGCTAAGAAAATAATTTAAACCAATCTATAGATCTTTCTGTGTTTTTTCCTAATCATACCAAAAACACAGAGTACAAACTACACCAATTGGGCATTCATAGGCAATTGTGTTTTTACCTGCACAGAACTAAAGAAGTAAGGAAGTCAGACCAACTATTCCTGTCTTATACCTTGGGCAAACAAGGTCTCCCAGTTTCCAAGGTAACCTTGTCCAGATGGTTGTCACACACCATTTCTTTCATTTATCAGCTAAGGAACAAACAGTTACCTATTAAACTGAAAGGTCATTCTACTAGGGCCTTGGCCACCTCTGTAGCCTTCCAGTCTAGGTTGCCTATGGATTCCATCGGTGCAGCTGCCACGTGGGCAAACCCTCATACCTTTATTTCTTATTTCAAGTTGGATATGGTCTCCAGGACCAGAGCTGACTTTGGTTCCACTGTTCTGAAGAGTCTATTCCAATGAGCCACCCAGGATTTTAGGTGCTAGGGACGCTGTCCCAACCAGCAAGAATGAAGGTGAGATAGAAAACTTAACATAAAGAAGTTATGTACCTACCATAACGTTCCATGTTAGTTGTCTTCATCTCGCCTTCCTTCTTGCATCCCGCCCTCCGTCCCCTTGTCCTAGTGGATCGAGAGGAGTTTTTCTGTTTCCACTGGCTGTGTGTTCTCTTGTTCCTCTATTGACTTAGAGAATATAGCAGGTATAGTCAACTGATTTCTTGACTGGTTTATTATGTTATGTCTGGAGTTAGCCATTTCAAACGAGATCTGGGTAGCTATCGCTAGACATTATGGGATAAGGGGTAGCCTCGAGTCAGTAAACAGCTCTCGAGCTATTGAACAAGGCCACGTCGGAGCCGAGGATCGGCTCCGATCCCAACCAGCAAGAAGGAAGGCAAGATGAAGACAACTAACATGGAACGTTATGGTAGGTACATAACTTTTTTTTCAGAAACAAATCTCAGTCTATAGAGTCACCTGTATTCTACCCCAAGTATGGCAGTAAGACAGAATATATGCCGCACAAGCTTGACGTTCACAGACAAACGTGGTTGTTCCGTGAGCTGAGGGAGGAAATGGAGAAAGGAGTCTCTCTAATAAATGAAAGCACAGAGGACTGTTTGGTGTACAACCTTCTGAAGTATTTGTACACCAAAGTCCTGTGCAACATAAAATTCTTAATAAAGGTCTGAATTTTGATGTTCTTCATGTTTCACTGTGTTGCAGTCATCACTTTTGGGTTATCTGCTTGCAGTAGCCCTCAGTCGGCCTGATTAACAAAGTCTTGGGTCCTCCGTCGATTGCTGTCCCTTCTTCCATGACGTCAGGTAGTCAGGGGTATAAAACTTGCAGCCGACGCCATTACATCAGTCTTTCTTGCCGTGCGGTGCCTGAAGCAGTTCGCAAGTTCCGGTCAGCCGACTCCTGAAATTTTCGTTTTCGAGTTTTAGAACCGAAGTCTTCAACTAAAGCTAAGTACCCCATTGGGGAAACTTTTTCTTGCTCCTTACCGATGTCAGTAAAAGTTAATAATTGCTTTACTTCTGGAAAGCAAATACCTCATAAAGATTTTCATTCATACTGTATTCCTTGCCTAGGCCCTGACCACAACGTACCGTGCTGTCTGTTTTGTGCTTTATTTAATCAGTGCACTATCCATTGTCGGTATATTTTCGCCTCAAAATATTTCGGTTCTCTGTTTAATTATCCAGAAATGTTGTCGGTTAGCCATCCGACTACTGGGATTCTGAAAAAACACAAGAATAAAGACAAGAGACAGACCGCTGAGGTCCACAACTGCCGACGACACTTCTCCTAAGCCAGTCGCCAGTTCGCCAGTACTCAGGCGCTTTTGCAGCCCCTGATACCCGCTACTTCTGATTCGCAGGCCTCTACTGAGACCCATTTGGAGTCCGGTATGCTGCGAGATGCTTCAACTATGGAACCTGCAGATGTCTCGACCATGGATGGGTCTGGAGCCGCTGTGCAGGCACCGGCTTCTGAGGGTGTATTCAGGCCTACGGATTTGCATATTAAACCGATGCATCCTCCTCCTTTTAGGCCTAAATCTCAAACCATGCCTAAAAAAGATGACGCCCAGGCCACATGCTCAGGCCTCTATGCCTAAAAAACAAATAAGAATGGCTGAAGATCTTATAAGGGAAGCCAGCCTCCCCCTTCTAAGAGACCTAGGACTGAAGTTGTTTATGAATCTTCTGACCAGGATTCTGATTTTTCTGATTCTTCTGATGATCTGGATTTGCCCATATCTACTTATGAGGATTCTGATGCAGGGGACTCTATTCCCTCTGCTTCCCCTCCAGAGGATTTTTCTTTTGGTGAAACCTTACATACTCTAAGGGAGCATTTCCACTGGGAAAACCAGGATTTTTCTGATTCAAAAAAGAGGCTTAGGGATTTCTTACTCCTGCTTCAGTGTAGGCCTTTAGCTATTCCTCCAGTACTGGACATTGTTGATAATGCATTTTCGGAATCTAGTTTGGCCCCTGATTACTTGCCTCCTGCTCCCAGAAAACCTGACCGATATTACAGGGTTCCCGATTCACACAAGTTCCTTTTTAAAAACCCTATTGCGGATCCAGAGACTATTTCACAGGATCTAAGGGCATTAAGGCTTCTACTGCTAAAAATCCTACCCCTTCTGATAGAGACTCAAAGGCGCTGGATAGATGGGGTAAGAAGGTTTACACTTCTGCAACCTTGGCAATTAGGGCTTTAAACTGCCAGTTTCATATGTTAAAGTATCAACAACATGTTATTGGATTGCTTAAACAGAAAATCATGTTGATTCCTGACTGTGGAAAATAAAGAATTACAGGATTTAATGCATTTTGCTGAACAGGTTGGAAAACATACTTTGCAATGTGGATTTGATTCTTTACAGGCCTCTTGCCGGGCTGATGTTACTGGTTCTGTGCTCAGAAGGCATGCTTGGCTTAAGGAGCAATCTTTACCTGAGCATGTTAAAGCTAAATTGTTGGATGCTCCCTTAAATCAGGACCGCCTGTTTGGCAACAAGGCTGAGGAAGTTCTTAAAAAGATGGAAGATAAAGCTAAATCTATGCAAACTGTTAAAGATTTCTTACAAGTTCAGCCTCCTAGATTTAGTAGGCACTGGCCCTCTAAGAATTGGTCCTTTCCAGCCTCTTCAAGGTCTTCTCAAGCCAAACCCAGACATAGCAGAAACCCCAGGTTTCAGTCCCAGGGGACACACAAGACTAAGCAGTGGGGGGTTTCCGCACCCAAATCAGGGAGTAGTAAGACCCCCCCCCCATGGAAAACAGTCTCAATGACATGCTTCTAAAACTTCCAAGCACTTCCCAACTGAATGCTCCTTTAGGTGGAAAGATTGGTCTGCAGGCCAAAAACCGGGAACTCGTTACCCAGGAAAAATGAGTTTTAAATATAGTGTCCCAAGGATATACATTTCAGTTCCACACCTTACCAACACCAAGCGGGTGGCAAGATCTACCCCCAAATCAAGTACTCTCTCTTAAGCATGGGGGCTATTCACTTGGTACAAGAAGAGGAAAAGGGACAAGGGTTCTATTAGAGACTTTCCCTGGTACCCAGAAAAGGCAGTACATGGCATCCTATCCTGGACCTTTCTACTCTAAATACCTTTCTGGTGATTCCAAAATTCAAGATGCTGACTCTACACCAGCTGCTTCCTATGCTAGGCAAAGATGCATGGTTGGCAACACTAGACTTAAAAGAAGCATACCTGCACGTCCCCATCAGGGAGTCTTGCAGAAAATACCTACGCTTCAAAGCAGGCTACATGCACTATCAGTTCTCTGCACTGCCCTTTGGCTTATCTACTGAGCCTAGGGTATTCACAAAGTGCCTGGCTCTAGTCTTTGCATTCTGCAGGCAAAGAAATATTCAAATATACCCATATCTGGACGATTGTCTAATTCAGGCAGAAAGCCAGGACATACTTTTGAATCATCTGGTCTTTATTCAAAGGGTAATGACTACATCCGTACATCATAAACGAAAAGAAATCACAACTGTTACCCTGTCAACAAATTATATTCCTGGGAGCAAGCTTTAATACAACTTCCCAGATGGATTTCCTCACACCAGAGAAACGGATTCATTTGACAACCTACTTCAAACAAGTGGCTACAAAAACCCGGTTATCTGAAAGGCAAATACTGCAAGCCTTGGGGTTCATGGCCTCCTGCATTCTTCTAATTCCATATGCAAGGTTGCATATGAGGAAACTGCAATGGTATCTCAAAAGCCTATGGTGTTAGCATTCACAAGATCTAGAGGCAATGATTCCTATCATACCTAGCCTATGCCTAGAGTTCCTTTGTTTGGCAGAGGCCTGCCACCAAAACAGGGGACTACCATTCACACTACCCCCTGCCACCCAAACCTTAACAGGCGCATCAGACTATGTATGGGGGGCCCACCTGGCAGGTAAGTGCATTCAGGGCAAATGGAACCAAGTCAAATGCACCTGCATATCAATCAAAAAGAAATGTTAGCTGTACAGAATGCTCTGACAGCCTTTAAGGACCACATTCTTCCAGGACAATTAATGATAAAGACGGACAACACCACTGTTATGTGGTACATAAACAAGCAGGGGGGTACACATTCTTACCCCCTCTGCAGACTAGCCATGGCATTGTGGAACACAGCCCTGAGCTATCCGGTACATTTACAAGCTCAGTTCCTGCCAGGAAAACTAAATACACTGGCAGGTGAACTAAGCAGAAACCTCATGGACCCACATGCATGGAAACTGGAACCAAGGATTTTCAACATGTTGGCAAGCAAACGGGGGAGCCCAGATATAGACCTGTTTGCCTTCCCCCAAAACTATCAGTTGGACAAATTCTGCACAAGGACTCCCCACAAACAAGCTTGGAAAGTGGATGCTCTGTCCTTCAGCTGGAAAAACCTACCAGTTTATGCCTTTCCTCCTCTGCCTCTGCTCTCCAAAGTACTACTAAAGATCAAACAAGACAAAACAAGGACGATTTTGACTGCACCAGACTGGCCACACCAACACTGGTACCCCCTCTTGCACAGTGTGTCACTGTGGGCCCCATGGCACCTGCCTCAGACTCCTACTCTATTGTCTCAGCAGGAGAACCAAATTCTGCGTCCTCAATGTCAAACACTGAATCTAGCAGCCTGGCTAATTACATAATTTCTCCTTTACCATCCCTCAGTAAACCAGTGATGGATATCATTTTAGAGGCAAGGAGGCCTAGTACCAGAAAGCCTTATGCTGAAAAATGGAAAAGATTCTGTGCCTGGAACCAATCTCAAGGGATTCAGTAGTGCCCAATTTACTACAGATCTTACCTAACTGAGATGCTTCATAGGGGCATGTCTTTCTCCTCCATCAAACTTCACACCTCAGTCATCTCAGCTCATTATAACACAGAACCACCCCTCTACTCTCATCCACTGCTTAAGCAATTCCTCAAAGGGGCCAAAAATCTACCACCACACAGGAGAGCTCCAACTCCAGCCTGGGACCTCAGCTTTGTATTAGAAAAGCTCACACTTCCTCTTTTCGAGCCAGCTGCCACTGCGGACTGAAAATTCCTTTCTTGGAAAACAGCTTTCCTTTCACTTCAGCAAAAAGGGTATCTGAATTACAGGCCCTCATGACAGGGGAGCCTTTCATCATCTTTCATGCGGACAGGGTGTCCCTCAGGACTAATCCCTCCTTCATGAGTGTGCTAGCCTGTGTAAATCGATTTTACTGTTTGCTTAATTGCATTTCTGTGTGCTTTCCTGAAAAAACAAAAAAAAAAAAAATACTCCTTGTTTTCCCGCCTTTGCTCGACTAGTTTGGACCAGTATACAGGCTTTGCTGTATTCTGGGCTGTGTGTAGTTCCTGTGTTGGCCATTGCCTTACTTGGATAGAAGGAAGTTTCTGTGCTCACCAGTGGGAGTGGGGAGCCTTGAGCAGCCTATCTGTCCCTGGGGGAAGTGACCTCAGCACTTGAGCTGTAAATTATTGGTTGCTTTGGACCATTTCTAGCTCTTTTCAAGTTCCTGTATAAAAATCTGCCTCAGGGCATTTTTCTGGCTATATACCCAAGCAGAGCTCCACGTGGTCCTGCAGAGGGGTCCTGGCAACAGAGAACTGAAAGAAGCGACCACTTTCCAGATTTAAGTATTTTGGGGGGTTTTTTTATCTGCATTGTCCTCTCTGGCTTTCATTTAACTAGCTATAACTGTTTTTGTGTCTATCTGCTGATTTCTGAAGTATCTGCACTTAAAAGTAGCATTTTGGTCGACTCTGGTCGATTAATACTGTTTTTTACTGCTGAGGCTGCCCACTAAAGTGTTGCTAGCCTGTGTAAATCGATTTTACTGTTTGCTTAATTGCATTTCTGTGTGCTTTCCTGAAAAAACAAAAAACAAAAAAATATACTCCTTGTTTTCCCGCCTTTGCTCGACTAGTTTGGACCAGTATACAGGCTTTGCTGTATTCTGGGCTGTGTGTAGTTCCTGTGTTGGCCATTGCCTTACTTGGATAGAAGGAAGTTTCTGTGCTCACCAGTGAGAGTGGGGAGCCTTGAGCAGTCTATCTGTCCCTGGGGGAAGTGACCTCAGCACTTGAGCTGTAAATTATTGGTTGCTTTGGACCATTTCTAGCTCTTTTCAAGTTCCCTGTATAAAAATCCGCCTCAGGGCGTTTTTGCGTGGTTGGGCACATAGCAGCGGTTATACAGGTTTAAACTATTTCTGGCTCCGCCAAGTCTGCTCTTCAATTTTTCACTTAGAAAGCTCTACTCAGTCTATTTAGCTGTATATATTAGCACTTGTTTTCGGGACTTCTAGTCTTAGCAAGCACTCTTATAATAAAGTAAGCACTCTTATACTAAAGTAAGCACTACAGCCATCCACTACCCCTGTGAATACCCACTTCCCTTAAAGGCACAGCACTCCTTATAATATTCTAGTATGTCGGTGGTAGACCACTAGCATCCTCTCTTGTTCAGCTGGTTAACCTGGGAATCTTAAGACAATGTTACAATTGTCTCATGTACACAGACAACCCTCTCCTCCTTCCTACTAACACAGATACTTGTGAGAGATGCAACTATATAGCCAGACTGGAGGCTGAACTCTCTCAACTCAGGACTGGCAAGACCAGACAGGAGGAGAAGGTACCCACACCCGAAGCAAAACCTGTCACACATAAAACCACCACCACTACAAACCAAACACATAAGAACACAAAGACATACTCGGAGGCTCTTATAAAAAACTTACCAAAACAACAGAGGCCTCCAAAGCAGACACCCAGAAATACACCCCCACAAAACGTAACACCTACAACACATACCTCAAACAACAGGTGTGTCACACAATCACAGCCCTAAGGCAAAACACTATGCCAGAGACATTAGTAATAGGTGACTCTATAGTCAGACACACCGACGTTCCACTTACCAGGCTGAATAAGGAGAGGGTAATGGTGAGCTGCCTATCAGGAGCTAGGATCCGCCACATTACACACGCACTCAGGTCACTCCAAAGCAAGTACAAGTATGATGCAGTCATTGTCCATGCTGGTGTGAATGACCTGAGACGTACCTCCCTGGACTACATGAAAAGAGACATTGAGGAGCTCTCCGATTATGTAGCCCAGACTGGTATGACCCTGACCCTGAGCAGCATCCTGCCTTCACCAAGAATGATGCCTCAGTACAAAGACAAAATGATCAGTTTTAACAATTGGCTTAATCACTGGTGTCATTCTAGGGGATCCAATGTCTGTCAGCCTGGGATGACATGCTGGACAAGCCACGTTGCTTCAAGGGATGGCTTGCACCTGTCACCACTGGGCTTCCGGATACTGGCCAAGGCTCTTGCCACCCCATAGTGCCTTTTTAGGCAATGCTCAAAAGACAAATCAACCTCCGTAAAAACAAAAATGGAAAAAATTAAGGGTAATGCTGCTCAACGCCAGAAGTCTAAATCTCAAGATGCAGGCACTCAAGCACTTCTCAGTATGGAGAACATCGATGTCTGTGCAGTAACTGAAACCTGGTTCAAGGCTCCTGAGAGCACTCCAGCTACCAGGCTATACCTCATATCATGCTTTTCGGCCTCAAGTTCCAGGCCAAACCACAAAGGAGGGGAGTGTCCATTTTCATAAAGGACACCTACACCTCTCGATTGGTGGCTACCCATGAAGCATCAGAAACCATACAAGTTTTACTCACCATAGGCAAAACTGCCATACAACTGGTTGCATGTTATAGAACACCCTCCCAATCCCAGGAATCCCATCAAGCATTCTTGAAAACACTGGAGGATATGAATGTCACACCAAACACCATCATATTGGGTGACTTCAACTACCCCAACATAGACTGGGCCCACTATTCTAGCCCTAACACCCTAGCCCAAAGATTCCTGGAATTCATTAACTCAAATGCTATGGAGCAACTGGTCACTTCTCCCACGAGGAGAGATAATATACTTGACCTGATTATCACAAACATGGGGTCCAAATGCTCCGCACCGGATATAAACCCCTCACTAGTAAGATCTGACCATAAACTGATCACGTTGGATGTACATATCCCACCCCCACCCCCAGAACAAAAGACTACAGTGAAAAATGTTTCAAAAGCTGACTTTACACTCCTTAAGTCAGAAATGATATCCTTTAAGCCTACTGGGTTAATGGAAACCACATCCCAAAATGCTGAATCCTACACAACAACCTTCTACGGACATCTCCAAGAATGCATGGATCAAGCAATCCCAACTAAAACCAAGACCCTCTCCACCAAGGAAAATGCCGGTTTGGTGGACCCGCTATAAACAAACTGTACAACAAAGAAGGAAGCTACTGCAGGACAAAGCCAAATCCCACAAGGGAAAGGCTTCCCTGATCAGCACAAGTAAAAAACTACGTTCTGTCATAAAAACATCTAAAGCCAGCTTTGAGAGAAAGTTTGCCAAGGATACCAAAGACAATCACAAGGCCTTCTTCAATTATGTCAGAACCTTGGGAGGAAATTCTCAGATATGCTCTGAGTTGGTACACAACGACAAAAAATTCACTGACCCTACCGACATTGCCAATATTCTGGCAGATGGGTTCAGTGCAAATTTCTCCCCTCCCTCACCCCCTAAAGATGAAGTAATTATCCCTGCTGAATGTAACCTACCTGTCATCTCAGACATACAGGTGAAATCAGCACTCAACAAAGCAAAACACAGCATCTATGGGACCCGATGGTATCCCGGTTGCGTGTTACGTGAACTTCAAGATGAACTAAACCCGCACCTAAAACGCTATTCAATCTTAGCCTCACTACAGGATATGTACCTGAACACTGGCGCACAGCAACAGTGGTCCCACTCCACAAAGGGGAAATTCTACTGACCCTGGTAACTACCGCCCCATAAGTCTGACCAGCCTGGTCTGCAAGGCTATGGAAAGAATCATCATGGAACTCATAAATGGCGATATTGGAGATCTGCAGACCCTTGATCCCACCCAGTTCAGTTTTGTAAAAGGCAGATCCTGCCTCTTAAACCTGGTTGACTTCTTCGAGACAGTCACTAGTGCCATCGACGAGGGCAAGGCTGTCCACACTGCCTACTTGGACTTGGCTAAAGCCTTTGACACGATACCACACTCTGGCATCATAGACAAGCTCAGCAGCCTAAATGTAAATCCATATGTCACAAGATGGGTAGCAAACTGGCTAAAAAACAGAACCCATAAGGTCAAAATTGCTGGAACCATGTCAGACTCAAAACCAGTCACGAGTGGTGTCCCACAGGGCTCTGTCTTGGGACCACTCTTATTCGGCATTTACTTCTCGGATGTGAAAGCAAATATGGGAGGATTATGGCTGACAAAGTTTGCAGATGACTGCAAACTGGGTGCCATAGTTGATTCACCTGCTGACACACACATCCTACAGAAAGGTCTCACTGAAACGGACAACTGGTGCCGGAATCATGGCCTCAAACTTAACGCCAAAAAATGTATAGTCATCCCCTTTGGGAAAAACAAAGTACCCACAAATTATCACATAGACAATAACCCACTGAATACGGAAGAAGTAATCCGAGACCTGGGGACTCAAGTAGATAGTGACCTCTCCTTTGACAACCATGTTGCCAAAGTGGTCAGAAAGACATTCTACCTTGCCCATCTCATCATGAAGGGATTCTCATCCAGATCAAAGGAGGTCATTGTACCTCTATATTCCTCCCTTGTCAGGCCCATGATTGAATATAATGCTCCATTTGGGATGTATCTCACCCGGCACATGCAACAACTGGAAAGACCCCAGAAGTACCTCACCAAGAGGATCATGGGTCTCAAACATGTGCCTTATCCAGCTAGATTAAAGAAACTCCAGCTCTATTCAGTAGCATACCGCCTGCTCAGAGGTGATTTGTGCCTAACATATAGGGCCATGTCCAACCAAGAACTGATGGACATGCTCCATCTCAAAAAATCCAGATCCACCAGAACCACACGAGCTAAAGATTTCAACCTCTGCACAAATATGAATAAAACATGCTGGAGGGATAGATTCATAACACAGAGGTTACCCGTACTCTGGAACAAAATCCCAGTTCATGTGAGACAGAGCCCTTCATTGGCACTGTTCAAGAAAAATCTCGATGCATGGATGGGAGATCGTAAGTTTACCCCAGGAGTCACCTCAGTGTCACTACTAGACAGAGGTATAGTTTACTAAATAATGGGGTCCCACATGTGTCACTACTAGAGAGGCGGAACTATATAATACGGGGTGGTGTAAGCCACATCATTGTTGGCTAGGCTTGTAAATGCCCCAGGGCAGATAGCCTAGTACACTACTATGAAACTATGAAACTATGGTATCCAGTGTGGCTCTTAATCGGTCCATACATTTGCCAACCTTCTTTCCTAATTCACAGTACAAAGGGGAATGGATTCTGCACTCCATAGACGTGCACAGACAGCTTAGATTCTACTTGGACAGAACTAAACCTCAAAGGAAATCTGATCAACTGCTGGTGGCATTTGCTGCAGGGGCAGAGGTGAAGGCGATTTCAAAGCAAACCATTTCCAAATGGATATGTCATTGCATTCTTTTTTGCTGCAAACACCATGTTAAACCTATCCCACAGGGGATCGGACCCCACTCTACCAGGGCTGCATCTACCTCTACAGACTTTTTCAGAGGCGTCCCTACCAGGGACATCCTAGAAGCTGTCGCTTGGAGTTCTGTACATACTTTTACCAAGCATTACCATCTGCCGGTCTTCTCCAAATCCAGAGCTGGCTTTGCCACTTGCAGTCTTGCAGGGCCTTTTAGCTGGTCCTAATTCTATTTAAATTCCTCCTCCCATCCTTAGCTTTGGGAATCTACCCAAAAGTGATGACTGCAACAGTGAAACACGAAGAACCTAGTACAGTTGTGTACACTTACCATAAATGTAGATGTTCAAGTGTATTCACTGTTGCAGTCCTGGTTACCCTCCTTCCAGCCCCCCTTCTTTTTCTTTTCTGGATATACCTCTACTTTCTTTACTATCTTCAAAAGCTTTTTGTTGTATTTGCTTTTTTGTTGGAGGTATAACCTTGTATATTTATAGATTTAATTGCTTCCCATTAAGGGGGCACCTGACATCTGGGGCAAGCAAAACTGATGTAATGGTGTCGGCTGCATGTTTTATACCCATGACGACCTGATGTCATGGAAGAAAAGACAGCAACTGACGCAGGACCCAAGGCTTTGTTAATCAGGCCGACTGAGGGCTACTGCAAGCAGATAACCCAAAAGTGATGACTGCAACAGTGAATACACTCTAACATCTACATTTATGGTAAGTGTATACAACTGTACTTTCCTTCTATACCCTCCAAGCTTCATGACATTGTGATGGATTTGAAATTATTTGGCCGGAATGTGATGCTCAAGAATGTTTGGCAATAGTATGCATAGAGAACCTTTTGAATTGAAAAAAAAAAAAAAAACAAAACTAGTCTTTATGTTCCCATTCCACATCCTGTTGTAGAAACTTTTATTAGAACATGTGAAAGTGATATTGCTAGTCACATCAGTTCTAAACATCAATCTGGTTTCTACAATCTCACCAATGAAGAAAGAGCTGCAGTGAAAGAATTAATGAATAATGATATCTTTGTGAGACCAGTTGACAAGGGTGGTGCAATTGGTATTGTGGACGGTGAATTTTATACTGATAAGATGAAACATTTGTTGTCTGGGGAATCTGGACGGTGAATTTTATACTGATAAGATGAAACATTTGTTGTCTGGGGAATCTACATGTCAGAGGATTGATAAGGCAAGTTAATAATGAGAATCTGAAAAAATGCTCTCTCTATATGGTTATACAATATTGTATTGATTAAAGACTCTATAAATTCTTTCTAGTTGAACATCTGGTAATAACCGATTATAAAAGGGCTACCTAAAATTCATAAATGTGTCTCTGACCCACCTTTTAGGCCGATAGTATCAAGTGGAGGTTGGTCTACAGAGCCATTGTCAATCTGGGTGGAAAAAGCTTAAATCTGTGCTAACAAATGCACCAGCAATATTAAAAGATTCTGTACAGTTTTTGCAACTTCTAAGTCCATTCATTCACTCCTGACCTGGTAATACTGATTTTGTGTTTGTGACAATGGATATGAATAGCTTATTCACAGTTATCCCCAATGAATATAATATTAAGACCATTAAAAAATTTACCATGAAAAATAGCATGAACAAACAATTTAATTTGTTGTCTTCTACAATTGATCTTGGAAAATAATATTTTCATGCTTGGTGATGAATGTTTTTGGCAATGTTGGGGTGTTGCTAAGGGCACCCATGTGCTAATACATATGCCAATTTAATCTTGGCATATTGGGATGATATAATAATGAGAATAACAAATGAAAGGACTTGATGCTGTTTTATAACAGATTTGTGGATATGTATTTTTGTTATGGCGAGGTACGTCAGATGACCTAAGTTTTGTGCCTAATCTGGAGAATAGTACATCTTTTTTTAAAGTTTGCTGTATACTCAGAAAAGTGAAGATGAATTTTCTCAACTCCAAATTGTGTAAATTGGATGATGGTACAATAACCACCTCGTCCTATAGGAAACCTGGAAGAGTAAACTTCTAACATGTAACAGTGTGCATCTGCAGCATGTCTTCCCTAATACTGTTAAAGGACAAATTCTCAGAGCATCTAGATTGTGCACTGAAGAGAATACATTTTTGAAAGAAACTGAATGCTTAGCCTCACATTTCAGTGTTCCTGGCTACAAAGAACATGAAATACAAGGTGCTTGCTTTGTCTGATGTTAATAACATAAGAAGGACTCTTGGTAAACCATGGTATAATAATGAAATCCATCAAGAATTGCGTATAGCTGCATCTGACACGCATACAAGTAAATATGATCACTTGAAAGTTAAAGTATAGTAGTGATGTCAATAAGGTTTGTAACATTCTTGAGGACAATTGGAAAAATCTCTTAACAGATCATAGTATTAAAGAGGTTATAGGTGGTGACCCTCTTGCTTTTAAAAAAAAATTGAATTTGAAAAGGCTGCTATGTAAGGGTATTTCTTCTAAAAGATGCACTATTACATCCTCTAGGGCAGGTACTTTTCCTTTTGGACACTGTAAATCCTGTAAACATAGCAGTGAGAATTCATCCAATCACAAATAGGATATATCGTGCTAATTTACATGCAGACTGCCTCACCAAGAAAGTTGCATATCTTGCGAAGTGTAACAAAGTTTATCTTTTTATGTGGGCAAAACAAATAGGTCATTTAAGGACCATATTTTACAGCATCAAAATGATATTCAATTACATTCTAAACACAATACTTTGGCCCAGCATATTTAGCATTATAAAGATCATGATTTTTTTGTTAATCGTGCTACCGATATAGAAAGAAGATATGAGAGGCGGAGATTTGATGAATAAGACTGAGGTGATTGAATCTCATTGGACAGCAGATTTACAGGCTGACAAACCTCCTGGTTCGAATTGGATAGTACCAATCAAGTCCATTTTGAAGGTCCTTAGGCTCCTGTGTCGATTTTGATTGGATGGTTGTTGTCTTTAGTGGAAGAATGAATCTGAATAGACTGATCTGATGAAGGGATACTTCCTGAAAGTAATTATCCCAGTTTTACGCTATGTTTTTTTTTTGTGTGTTTTAAAAATATTAAGTTTAATATTTTGTTACTCAGTGTGGTGATCTGCGTGGCTTTTTTGTAATTGTTTGTTCTTTATACCACAAAGAATCTTATGTTTTCTCTATTCTAGTTTTTGCTGTTACCTTTTTTTTTTATTTTTATTTTTTAATAAAGAAAACAGGCTTGAAAAATAAATGTCCATAGTGTAAACCAGGGACATTAATCCAGACATCCACCCTTGCCTAAAACAAGGGAAATTAGTATCTTAATTTTACATATAATCAGTGCACTTTTATACCCCACCCCAGCAGCCTAAGATCACATTATATTAACTTAAACCTGCTTTTGTCCAGCCTTCTTGATCTTGTTACAGTGTAAAGCCTACATATCGGATAACTAATAAAAATAACTTATTTACTTTAACATATACAGCAGTCACTGAATAATCCCCCTGCATTAAAAATAACTGACTGCACACTTTACAAAATTGCCTTACAGTAAAACATGCAGTTTACTTCAGGAAGTGTTTTTATAAAAATATTAATAAGAACAGAAGGTGCTTTACTTACAGTATTTGTATCATAGACAAAATGTAATAAAGTGGGGTATATGTTTTCTAGTCCACCCATTGTTTTCCACAGTCTGAAACAATTACTGTCCTATTCAGTCATTTTTTATTTCAAAGCCATATTTCATAAATGTGATGGCTTTATAATCTCCTAATTATTGTACAATAATGGCTTTTTACTATTCAGAAATGAGCATGCTGATTGGACATCCCAACCAATGTGCCCTTTGTAAATTGATCATATACCAATAGAAGAAAGTCTGGCCACTGAAATACCATTCATAGGTGTGTACTAGGCTAATGGCTCTGGAGCCTTTACAAGCCTAGGCCATAGGATTACCTGGGCACTGTGCCCCCCCAACCTTAGTTCCCATTGTTTGTTTCTGTTGAGTAGAGCCACTGGAGTGATTCCCCAGGATGAATTTTCTATTTCCCATCCACTCATCAAGATTCCACTTGAAGAGGGCTAGTGAGGTGTTCTGTTTGACATGTATGGGAAGTCTGTTCCATAGCATGGGCAGTCTCTGAGTTATTAACCTGCCCCTCCAGCTTGTTCTGTTGATTGTGGTAATGAGGTTGAGGTCTCTGGAGTGTGTGGTGCGGAAGGATTGGGATTTCTTTAGCTGTAGTATTTCTAACAGAGCTAGGTCAGACATGACTTTGTAAGCCAAGCAGAGGTCATCTCTCAGAAGGAGATATGAGACAGAGAATAGCTGGGAGTTTTTTTGAGTCTATCCATATAGGACAAGTATTTAAGGCCTAGGATCCTCTTTGTGAGGTACTTTTGTGGCCTCTCCAGTTGCATGTGTCTAGTGAGGTACATGCCAAATAGGGCATTGTACTCTATGATTGGCCTAATGAGGGAAGTGTAGAGGGAGACGATGATCTCTCTCTTCCTGGATGCAAAACCCTTGGTAATGAGATGTGCCACATAGAAGGACTTTCTGACCACAGTGGCAATGTGGTGCTCAAAAGAGAGGTTGCTGTCAACCTGTGTTCCCAGATCTCTTATAACACCTTCTGTGTTCAGTAGATTACCATCGATGTAGTAATTCATGGGAACCGGGTTTTTCCCAAAGGGGATGACAGCACATTTTATGGCATTGAGCTTAAGGCCATGGTTCTGACACCAGCCATTGGTCTTGGTGAGGCCTTTCTGTAGGATGTCAACATCACTTCGGGGAGTTAATAATAGCTCCCAACTTGCAGTAGTCTGCGAACTTTGTCCGCTTGTGTTGGCCTCTACTTCAGAGAAGTAGATACCAAACAGGCGAGGACCCAGGACCAAACCCTGTGGGATTCCACTTGTGACTGGTCGGCAGTCTGACGTGGAGTCAGCTGCTTTCACACTGTGGGTTCTATCTGTGATCCAGTTTGCATCTCCTCTAGTGAGATAGGGGTTGATGCCTAGCTTAGTGAGTTTTTCTATAATTCTTGAGTGGGGAATGGTATCAAAGGCTGTATGAACCACCTTGCCTTCATCCACAGCTCTGGTGACTGACTCAAAGAAGTCGACCAGGTTGAGCAGGCATGATCTACTCTTCACAAAACCAAACTGTGTGGGATCCAGAATTTAGAGATTCCCCATAATCCTTGTTTATTGGATCCATGATGATGCGTTCCATAGCTTTACATATCAGACTCGTCAGGCTAATGGGATGATAGTTCCCAGTGTCTGTAGTTGCTCCTGCTTTGTGGAGTGGGATGACTATAACAGTGCGCCATTTGGTAGGGACAAAGCCTGAGGTGAGGCTGTGATTGAACAGGGCACACAGGTGAGGTGCTAGTTCACCCTGTAGTTCATGCAGAACACAGCCAGGGATATAGTCAGGTCCCATAAAAGCTGTATTCTTGATCTTGGACAGTGCTGTCTTAACCTGTGCAGCAGTAATACTGGGTGCCTGGGAATCTACTGGTATTGTGATTGGTCCTTTGATGGGGGGGGAGAGAGGGATAAAGTTGGCACTGAATCTGTCGGCCAGTATATTGGCAATATCTGTTGGCTCAGTACAGGAGGTACCATTGTGCAGTAGCTCAGTGCAAATCTGTGTATTGCCGTGGAGATTCCTTACATAACTATAGAAAGCCTTATGGTTGTCTTTATTATCTGCTGCAATTGTATATTCCTAGCTAACTTTAGAGAATTTAATGAGGGAATCTGAACTTTTTGTTGAGGCTGATAAGGGTGTTTTTCTAGTCTTGGGACTTCACTTTATTCTGCATCATTTTCCTCCTCCTGTTGTAGAGTTTGTTTATGGCAGAGGACGACCAGATTAGCTTCCTTTTTTTGGAGGAGACTGTCTTGATTCCATTGGGTATGGTGATATCAATGCATTTGTGTACGTGTTCGTACAGTACATTGGTGTATGATTCGACGATCATGCAACTATTCTCCATTTGCATGGGTGCCATGAAGGTAGCCACCTCTGTTTTTAGGAGCCCAAAGTTAGCTTTGGAGAAGTTTTTCCTGGTGGTTACTGTTGCTGGGGGGGGGGGGGGGTGAGGATTTCCAAAGTAATTAGTTTGTGGTCGGATCTAACCAGGTAGGAGTTGACTATTGGTGTACAGCAACGAGCAGGGCATTGGAATTAATGAATTCCAAGAAACGGGCAAGTCTATTGGTACATGAGTAGGTTTCCCAGTTAATGAAGGTAGTTGAAGTTGCCCATTATGATAGTGTTAAGTTGGACCCTAATATTCTCCAGGGTGCTTAGGAACGTGGAGCGAGTCTTCGGACATGGTTGGGGACCTATAGCAGGCTATGACCTTAATCACTGCCTTACCCAATGTTAGCCGTACCTTGTATCTCTGATGTGTTATGTTGGGCTACCAGTCTGGAAGTGTGTGCATCTTTATGAATATGAAAACATCACCACCGTTGGAGCTTCGGTCCAAGTTCTGGGGCCTAAAGGTGTGGAATGAGTTATAGCCTGTTAGTGCAGGGGTGCTTTCTGCTGCCTTGAACCAGGTCTCCGTTATAGCACAAATTTCTATGTTCTCCGTTTTAAAGAGTGCTTTGAGCGAGTGCATTTTCTGATTTAGACTTCTAGCATTGAGCAGCATGACCCTCAGATTGCATTTGTTTGTAGCTGTTATGGTGATAATTTAGTCTTTGGAACACTGCCTAAAAAGGGTGCTATAGGAGTGGCAAGAGCCTTAGACAGTATCTGGAAGCCCAGGTGTGACAGATGCAGGCCATCTCTGGCAAAGCATCGACATCTGTCAATCATGTCATCCCAGCAGACAGATATTGGATCCCCTTAGAATGACACCAGAAACTTAGCCAATTGTTGAAATCTATCATTTTCTGCTTGTACTGTGGTATAATTCTGGATGATGATAGGAGGTCATACCTGCCTGAGCTACATAATCTGAGAGCTCCTCCATGTCTCTCTTCATGTAGTCCAGGGAGGTATGTCTTGGGTCATTCATACCCACATGAACAATGACAGAGTCATATTTGTACCTGTTGTTGAGGGCCTGAGTATGTGTGTTGTGGTGGATCCTAGCACCTGACAGGCAGCTGACTGTTACTTTCTTCTTCTTCAACCTAATAAGTGGGACATTAGTGTACCTCACTATAGAGTCACCTATGACTAGTGTGTTGGGCATGATGTTTTGCCTTATGGGCTTTGGTTGAGTGGCACACTGTTTAGGAGAGTTATGTATCTCGTGATTAGTGTTGTGTTGTATTGTGGTGGTCGACTGCGTTTCTGCCTTGGAGGCCTCTTCTGTTTGGGTAGATTTTTATTGAGAGCCTCCGCGAAGGTGGGTGTGCTATTTGTGTTTTTATGTGAAGCTAGTGCTGGTGTGTATTCTGGAGGGCTATGTGTTCCATATGGTGTGGTGCAAGTGTTGACCTTCTCTTGACCAGGTATTCCGGTTTTGGCTGGAGAGTGCGTGGTTTCCAATTTAGATATATAAGTGCATCTCTCGCAAATCTGAGTGTTGGGAGGTAAGAGGAGAGGGTTGTCTGTGTACATGAGGTAGTTGCTACATTGCCTCAGGATGGCCAAGTTCAACAGGTTAATAGGAGAAAGCACAGGGATCTGACCTGTAGACAGTTTAGAGGGGTGGGCATTAATAATAAGGGTCTATATCATGAGTGAATCTCACAAATTGCGAACGCTCATAATATCAAACGTACCAGACCTCAAAGTGCTTTTTTTGTGATCACGGTACAGTGAAGAATGGGATATTTGCCCTTTCCTCACTGTAGTGCGATCTCGAAGTTGGAATATATATTTAGCGGGGGATGTGGGCAGCCCCCTACAATAGGAAGTTCAAGGTCCGGTACGTTCGATATTATGAGCGTTCGCAATTTGTGCAATTCGCTCGTATAATATAGACCTTAATAATAAGTACTGGAGCAGTTTCCTTGTAGAACGTTTAGTGCTGGTAGCACAATTGTGTGCTACTATAATTGCTACAAGAAGTTTGGTAAAGTGCTAGACTAATAAGCTAGTAAAAGTGCAGGAGAGGAGAGAACTAGCTAATCTAAGGGAAAAATTGAAGAGCAGACTTTCTGGCACTGCTCAGAAGCTTACAAACAGTCCTGGATACAGCAAATCTGTATTTGGACTAGACTAGTTACAAGAAAGGCAGGAAATGAGCTTAGATTTTTTTTTATACAGAAAAGCAGCTAAAACAGCACTAAAAACAATTCAAGTGCAGTGCAAGCTAGTACACTTGAGTTTGCAGCAGTATTAAAGCAAATACAGTTTGAATAAATGCATTTTATTCAAACTGTATTCTGAACTGAATTCAAATATTGTTTTATTCAACTCTGAACAGTTAAAAAGTGCCAGAAATATACTTTTCATCTCTGTATTTCCAGATTGTTTGAGAAGCACACTCAGTCAGAACACAGTGAGATTTTAGCAAAGTTTTTTTTAGTAAAGTGGAAAGGGAGAAAGGAGGAACAGATAACTCAAGGTTAAGAACCTAAGTGGGTTGGCCTTCTCAAATATTCTCTGTATTAGGTAGAATGAGCTAATGACAGTAGACTGGGAGGAGTGTTCCAGATCAAATTTACAGTAGGGGCAGGCAACTGCAAAGCCACCAAGTGTAACAAGAAAACACCAATAGGGACGGAGGGTGGGAACAAAATGCAGACACCAAGAAAAGCAATCTCAAGCAAATAAATAAATGCAGCAGTTTTGTTGACTGTCAGTGATAACAGATTGTGCCAAAAATATACTTGTAGGCTTTTTATATCCAGATGTCTAGTTGAATCCGTCACAGCTAGGCCACAAAGAGCAGCTAAGATACTGATTGAGCAGCTAGACTTTTCTTTTAGCATACACTGGAGGAGACTTCAAAAATATGAAAAAAATCTGGTACATTCTCCAAAACTAAAACAGAAACATAATTGATTTTCCTCATTTTCTTCTGTCCATGTTAGTATCTATTTTTATTTTTTAACAGTTAAAAAAAAAAAAACTAAACGGCAATGGAGATTTTCTCCATCGTTTCTCCTGCACTAATATACTGTGCAAATGTGGGAATGCAAATCCCCTACAATACCTTATACAACTGCATTATTTGAGAAAGATAAGTAATTTCTTTCTGAAATGTTATTGTATTAAGGTAATAATCCACTCTGGATGGCTTTGTTTAATCAGTTGGGCTTTGCTCTCGTGATCAAACCACATCAACTGTGGGTATTACCCACTCATAGTCACGGATTATTGTTTTATTCACTAATTTTAGTGTTGCTCCTCTTCTTCCCGATCATATACATCTCCCACCACCAGACCCTGGTTCAAATCCAAGGTACTCCTGATTTTGCTAGTGAACTCCTATGCTTTTGTCTGTCTCTCAAGCATTTTCCTTTATAACATGAAAAAACGTTTCACTGGCAGTCTCTCCAAAGGCTTTATTGGCAAAAGTATGGGAAGCAGAGTCCCTTTCTGCTTGCCGACGCACTCTTTTTTTGGATAAACTTTATCTCCTCCTTGGCCTGTTCTGCATATAAAAAAATTGCTAGAGTCTCCAGGAAAAGTATTCTGAAGACAGCTAGATATAGCAGCTTGAATCTCTCGCACCTGACACACTCAACATTCCCTAATCATTGGGATAAATGTATTTCTCTTTTGGCTGATTTGTAGTGCGTTAACCATTTTCCCCAAGCACGGTCAGCAATTTTAATACTTTTCCTTTCTTCCACAATTTTGTCAGGATCAAATCTTTCTGCTAGTAAGATTGCATTTATACTGCTCTAGGTCTTGGCTGCTTTCTCGTAGCCAGGCTTGGAGCATGCACACAATGTGCCCTCTCGGTTAAAAAAAAAAACTTGCTGCGTGTTTCCTTATTTGTGCTTTCACAAAAGTAATTCTGTCTGTTTTCCAATTTCTTTCATACAGCGAACATCTTACTTTTCCCTGCACACTGTTTTCTAACTATTTTTTGACCGTTCTTGTTGAAGCCTTATGCTCAACTGACTTCTTCAACTTCTGAGTTTTGCAGTTTTTTCCAGCTCATATGAAGAACTAGTTAAAACTTCCTCTGTTTTTCGAGCATTTGAGTTGATATATTCCTTCATTATTTAATTTATTTTCAGCACCTCTGAGTGGATTTGATTTATTTTTCCTCTAAATTACTGGAAGCTGTGTTGAACAGCTGCAGAATTACCCCCAGAATTTTCTCTTCCCCCTTTCTAGTTGATTTTATTTCGTATTCTCCAAGTTTCATCCTTGCTGGCATCCAAGCAGAGTAAATTAATAACCAGTAATTGAAATTTACCTACTCGGGCATTTCCACTGGCCTCTCAATTTCTGCTTTCATACTGGTAGAGCTCAAATCAACCTGTTGATAAGTCTATGTAGTTATCTTGGAAGTCTGTGCTTTTAATCTCATGGAGTACATTCTTCTTGATTCTAATTTTCTAATCATCACTGTAGATGGTCTTATAGCCCTGCCTAGAAATTGATACCTTAGCAATATGTAGAAACAATTATGTTTGCAGATTGTATTCTGATAGTGTAATTGCAGAGGGAGTGATAGCTTCTATGCTTGCAAATGCAAGGATTGAGAATATGCTTTCAAGTCTAATTTACCCTGACTCCCTCCTCCAAGATACACATTTTAAACTTTTATTATAGGCGCACAGGTTTGTACTAGGCTAATGGCCCTGGAGCCTTTACAAGCCTAGCCCATAGGATTACCCTGGCATCGTGCCACCCGACCTTAGTTCCCAGTGCCTCTGTCGAGTAAAGCTACTGGAGTGATCCCTGGGGTAAATTTTCTATTTCCCATCCACTCTTCAAGATTTCTTTTGAGGAGGGCCAGTGAGGTGCTTTGACTGGCATGTATGGGAAGTCTGTTCCATAGCATGGGCAGTCTCTGAGTTATGAACCTGTCCCTCCAGCATGTTCTGTTGATTGTGGTAATGAGGTTGAGGTCTCTGGAGCATGTGGTGTGGATGGATTGGGATTTCTTTAGATGTAGCATTTCTAACAAATCTGGGTCAGACATGGCTTTGTAAGTCGAGCAGAGATTGCCTCTAAGTAGGCGATATGAGACCGAGAATAGGAGTTTTTCTGAGTCTGTCCATACAGGACAAATGTTTAAGGCCTAGGATCCTCTTTGTGAGGTACTTTTGCGGCCTCTCCAGTTGTTGCAGGTGTTTAGTGAGGTACATGCCAAATGGGGCATTGTACTCCATGATTGGCCGAATGAGGGAAGAGTAGAGGGAGACAATGACCTCTTTCTTCCTAGATGCAAAACCCTTAGTAACAAGATGTGCCACATAGAAGGACTTTCCGACCACAGTGGCAATGTGGTGGTCAAAAGAGAAGTTGCTGTCAACTTGTGTTCCTATATCTCTTATAATGCCTTCTGTGTTCAGTGAACTACCATCAATGTGTTAATTCCTGGGAACCGGGTTTTTCCCAAAGGAGATGACGACACATTTTTTGGCATTGAGCTTAAGACCATGGTTCTTAACCAGTCGTTGGTCTCAATGAGGCCTTTCTGTAGGATGTTAACATGGGAGTTAATAATACCTCCCAACTTGCAATCATCTGTGAACTTTGTCAGTCAGTCCCTTCGTGTTGGCCTGGACTTCAGAGAAGTAGATACCAAACAGGAGAGGAGCCAGGACCAAAAGAACCCTGTGAGACTCCACTCGTGACTGGTCAACAGTCTGACTTGGAGTCAGCTACTTTCACACTGTGGGTTCTATTTGTGAGCCAGTTTACAACCCACCTAGTGATATAGGGGCTGATGCCTAGCTTAGTGAGTTTTTCTATGATCCCTGAGTGAGGAATGGTATCAAAGGCCTTGGCCAGATCAAGGTAGGCTGTATGAACCACCTTGCCTTCATCCACAGCTCTGGTGACTGGGTCAAAGTCGTCGACCAGACATGATCTACCCTTCAAAAAAACAAACTATGCGGGATCCAGAGTTTGGAGATTCCCTATATCTGTTTTTATTAGGTCCATGATGATGCGTTCCATAGCTTTGCATATCAGACTCGTCAGGCTAATGGGGCGATAGTTCCCAGGGTCTGTAGTCGTTCCCAGGGTCTGTAGTCGCTCCTCCTTTGTGGAGAGGGCTGACTGTAGCAGTGTGCCATTTGGTAGGGACAAAGCCTGAGGTGAGGCTGTGGTTGAACAGGTCACACAGGTGAGGTGCCAGTTCACTCTGTAGTTCATGCAGAACACAGCCAGGGATGTTGTCAGGTCCCATAGAAGCTGTATTCTTAGCCTTGGACAGTGCTGTTTTGAGCTGTGCCACAGTAATACTGGGTGCCTGGCAATCTACTGGTGGTATGATTGTTCCTTTGGGGAGTATTGTGATTGGTTCTTTATTAAATTATCACTTAAGACACAAGACACACATACATTAATAGAAAAGACAACAAGCCTCATTAATGTTTTTCTTTCATTTACATATATTATGCATTACACATTTTTTTTCTTTGTTATGGTCTTTTAGTCCAAAATTAGATAAATTACTTAATTCCTACCTTCCTGTAAACCTCACTTCTCCTCCTGAACATTGTGGGAAGAATACACACAGAATAAATTCCATTTATTTCTATGTAATTTGCTCCTTCCCTTTTCTAAAGATCCCACTTCAGTTCTGCCTTGTTTGCTTTTTGTAGTAATTGCTTTTTTGGCAGCCAGTCAGATTAGACTTTGATAAGGTCTTACTAGGACTATGCAGGTCAGACCGTTTGTCCCATCTCAAAAAAAAAAAATCCTTAGCTGCAGCCATTTGCTCCCCTGATATTTCTGACTATAGTACTCTGTAGGGAATTTTTAAAATATACCAACTCGTTACACTTCCAGAAAATATGTTCCCAGTTGCCACTTTCTTCTCCATTATGCCTCTAGCATTTGTTACCTGAGAAGCAATCCTTAGAAGTCTACATGGGGTATAAAATACATATGCAAACACTTCAAGGCAAAAATCCTAATCCTTTTGGACTCTGTTGCTTACTTGGGACCCACACATATATCCTCCTATTGTTCCCTTGTAATTTTTTTCCAGTTTCTCTTCCCAGTCTTTTTTGACCTCCTCTGATTGATTGTTATAGTCATCATGCAATATTTTATATGTCCTACTAATTATCCCTTTTTAACAGCAGCTTCCGTTTCATACTCTACTAAAATCTCTGCCAGAGTAGGTTTTTTGTTCGACTACCCTTTCCCTTTCTTTTTGCCAGTGCTGTGATATAAATCCCTGGTAGGGAAGGCAGTCTTTCACCTGCAGTTCAAAAGTTATTCTTGGCCTCATCCTACTCCCTTAACTTTCTTCCTATAGTGATTTGTTCCAAATACCTTAAGTTCTTTGCCAGTTTTCTCCAGTAAATTCTACCCCCTCTTTTTAAAATTCAGTCATAATTTGTACTTTTTTATGCACTTTCTTTGGAAAAGTGTTTGCTTAAATGCATGTATTCATCATTTTACAGCACAATGTTCTTTTGTATGGGATCTTAATATCTGTATGGTGAGAGTGAACCTTAGTTGCTGTCCTTCAATGTTTCTTTGTAACCAATGCATAAAAACAGTAAAACTAGAAGGGTCTTAGTTTCGTTTGCATCTGGTTGATACAAACTAATGGAGACTGTGTAAGAATGCATCAGAGAATGGTGTGACTATACCAGATATGTAGAGATAAGCATCACAAAGAAGGTAAGCTTATTTCCTAATATATAGCTGATTGGCAAGATGATGTTTTCAGTTCTTTGTGTTTGGTTTGGGTATTACTAGAATTTTAGTGGACTGCTTGTTAGGATTGTGGCTTAGGATGTGGAGGCAGCCCTAGAGATATGAATCTAATTCTTTGTCATGGTCTGAGAAATAACTTTAAAAATGTGTGTTTATAAAACTGTTCTGCAGTGTAAAATATAACTGTATCAACTGTTGACATTTGGGCAAATTTGCTTAAAAAACGAGAGCTGCATCTTATAAGTTAAAGCCTTTTTTGTTATCAACAGGAGTTTAACTGCCAGTGCTAGGACTGCTGCTGGCACAGTATTCACTATGACTAGTACTGCAGAGAGAAAATTTATCAACCTTCGAAAAAGATTGGACCAGCTAGGCTATAGGCAGCCACTTGGAATAGAGTCCTTGCCATTGGTGGAGAAGCTATTCAGGTAAAAAAAAAAAAAAATGGATATAATGACTTTGCTACATCAGTCTAAGTAATTGTTGATTAACTGTATAATTTATTGTACATATTGTAAAATGTCTACCTTACAAGGGTCATGCCGAAATCTTCACTATTCTGAAATTATTTTAATGCTGTCTTCTTAATGTCAACATTACAATAGTCTTAGAGGTTCAGCACCTAAATATGGATTTGAGGGTAGTACTTAAATCCACATTCACTGAATCTACAACCACCAGTGTTGTTGCAGGTAGGCAAGTCACCTAGCAGTGCCCATTTCCCCAAATCTCTAAATGTGAAGTCTGATTGCTGCCTTGAGGAAAGGAGAGCTTCCCTAAACCCAATAATTCTACTATTGTGTTAACTTAAGTAGATAGTTTCCAAGAAAGTGTGCGAGTTAACAAAAATGGTCAACTCTTCCTGTTTTTGTCAAACTTCTGAGACTATTAGCAAGACTTGTAAAGGTACTGCGTTTATTTTTGTATACTGATGATGTTTTTCCATATCACTGTTGCAGTATCCATCACCTCTGGGATCTCTTGCTAAGGATAGCCCAACGTCTGGTCACTATACCAAAGCCTTTTTTGCATAGGGAGTGTTGTACATAAGACATATGCTCCCTGTGCAAGCAGAGGGCATGAAGGTGTGATGTATGTGCACTACCAGCTCAGAACTTTTTCACCAGTCCAAATGCTGTTAACTTATCACTGTCTGAACACTCTTCACTTTGCTGGTTATGCCGAGCTTACATTTTTCAAATAAGTACCCTGTTGTGGTTCTTTTCTTACATTGTTCAGTGGGTTACATGTCATGCAAGAAAGATAAATGTCAGTGTGGGAGGCAGATTCCCCATAAACACAGCCACAATAGGTGCCTGTTTTGCTTAGGTGCATCTTATGAGCATAATCAGTGTTCCATCTGTCAGGCTTTTGTACCCAAGACTTTCTTTAGCAACCTTTCTTCACTTTCCATTTACTGTGAGAACTCATGTCTAAAGCTTTTGGTCCGAAGTACCATGGCAGAATCTGCTCACCCCAAGGTACAGCCGCCACTTAAAAAGAAGGCCAAGAAATATAGGCCTGAGTCTGCTGCTCTTCACCCTCCACCAGACTTTTGTCAAGATGAGTGAGAACTCAAAGTGTAGTCCATTGTTGCCATCAGTTTCTTCTGCTGTGGCCTTCTCATAGGCAGGCATGGAACCTGGTTCTCAAATGCCCTCTTAGGTTTTGCAATGTTCTCTTCAGATGTTGAAGGGGAACCAAGGCTGATTAGTTCTGAGGGCCTACAGGGATTCATCAGATCCTCCTCGGGGAAGAGATGCCAGGTACCTTCATGGAGTCCAGGGAGGGGTCTGAACCTCCATGTTTTGTCAGAGTTGATGTCCCAGTGAAGAAAAGGCAGAAGACTAAACTTGTCTTGTCAGCCTCCAGGGATCCACAGATAGAATGTCAGGACTTTACTCAAGGCTTGTTCAATGCCTTGATAGCATTGAAGCTTCCTCAGGGGGGGTTTACTTTCTGAGCCTCCTTATTCCTCTACCCTTAAAAGGGCTAGGGATCTGGAGTCTTCTGAAAGGGATTCAGACTGAGGCTGACACCTTAGCCTATTCCTCTTGGTTGCCTTCATCTTTAGACTACGGTTCTGAGGAGGAGGAATCTGTCCATCCTGATTCTCCTTTGGAAGAGCTTTTCTTTGGTGACACAGTCCTGTGTATGATGGAGCATTTCAAATGTAGTTGCTCTCAACTATTGGATGTCCAGAAAAGGTATTATAGGTTGTTAAAAATGGACTCTCCTAAACCTTCAGCTGTCCTTTCTGTGTTATCCACTCTATTAGATACATTCTCTGTTGCTTCTCTGACACTGATTCTCAACCTGCGGCTCCTAAGAACCCTGATAGGTTCTACAAGACCTAATCCTAAAATCTGCTACCTCAATCCTTTTCCTTCTCTCCTACTTCAGACCCTCAGCAAACACGGTATTGATAAATGGTATCCGTTGACATAAGGTATTTTTGTTGTGATTTCTGTCCTTATTTTCACAACTAAAAAAAGTAGTGTATATATGTAATTATTGCTGATAAGAATTTTTTTTACTGTTTTTCTGGTTCCACAAATACTGCTATGATAACACTTTTTTTTTTTTACATTTCTGTATAATATCACTATTCTTGTGTTTATTAAGTGGAGCTTTTCTCCCTGGGCCTCCGCTGTAAATGGACCTCGTCCAGTCAGACCATCCCAGTTAACAAATAATAAATAAAAAAATAAAATAAATAAGGTGGTGGATGCCTGCAAGATGTCCTGCTATATCACTGTTGCAGTATTGTTCACCTTGGGGCTATCTTTGGCAGGAGATCCCTATGTCAGCCAGTATACCAATGTCTTTAGGTCTTGTATATGTCTTATGTCTCACGTATGTTCCCTGCATAGTATATAGGAAATAAAGGTGACCTATACGGACACAGTTACTCAGAACAATTTCTTTGCCACCAGTCCGAACACCATTGATTGTTGGTCTGAACGCCCTTTATTGTGCTGGTACCTAGTTGTCAGATAAATGCTCCTTTGGGATCTTTTTTCTTTCTTACTGTTGGTCTTATTTTCTTTTTTATTACCTGGAGTTCGTCGTCAAAGAAGGGAAGATGTCTGTGAGGGAGGCAGATTCCCCAGAAGGATAGTCACAAACAGTGTCTCTTTTGTTTGGGTGCTTCCCACTGCCATGCTTCATGTAGTATTTGTAAGGCATTTGTGCCTAAGATTCTTAGACTCCTAGAAGTCGGTAGTCTTCCCTGGCCAGCTGTCTCAATAACCGGTGGCTTAAACAGTTGGTTCACGGTAGTATGACTGAATCAGTTAACCTTGAGGTACTACAGTTAAGCAAGAAGGCGGTCAAGGAGTCTTGGCTAGATTCTTCTGGCTGCTCATCCTCCAACAGACATCTGTAGAAGTGGGTGATAGCTCTGTAGGTTGTCCAGTGTCAACTTCAGATTCTTCTGTCATGACACCTTCAGAGGCCGGCATGGATCCTTCCTTTTGCATGTCCTTTGAGGCTTTGCAGGTGTCTCTTCTAGATGTTGAGTGGGAACCATTGTAGAATATCTTTTAGGGCCCTAGAGGGATTCTGCAGATTCTGGTCAGGGAAGAGGTTCTGGGTACTCTTATTGAGTCTTTTCAGGAAGTTCTCAGTACGAACACCAGTCCAAGGAAAAAAAGGTGTCTATATTACCAGAGCTAAAGTCCTTTTGAGCAAATACCAAAACACTGACACGTATTGTGTGAACCACAAGAATACCGAACGCACTAAATTGCGAAATTTTAAATCTCGAACTGTCATAGTCGGCCAACCCCACCACCCGTTACATACTACCTACCCAAACAAAATAAATAAACCACATACATACACTAACCAAACCCTCCTTCTGACCCTACACTAAACCCCACATACACAACTATCTATGCACTATCCATAACCCCTCCCTAACCCTAAGGTCTGTAATTACTGCACACTTCCCCTACAAAAATATACTCAAAATAAATAATCCACATACATACACTTAACAAAACCCTACTTCTAACCCTACACTAAATCTTATATACCTTACCTATCTATGCATTTACCTTAACCCGCACCCTAACGCTAAGGTCCGTAACTATTGCACACTTACCTTATGGAGCTATACCACAGGCAGGCCAACCATGGTAATTCGACATTTCCAAATTTGCGGTTTTGGATGTTCGCTGTAATGCCGGTTTGTGTAATACGTGTCGACGTTTACAGATTCGCTTAAACGGACTTTCGCTGTCGTAATAGGGACCCGAAAAAAGAGGTAACCTGTTTATCCAGAAGAGAAAAGAGCCAGGGGGAAGCAGGCAGGGAGTGAATACTGCAACAGTGAAGGGGAGGACATCTACCGTTAGTCAGATCTTGCACAACTGTACTGTGTCCTTCCAGTTCATTATTGCAGTATTCTTTATGCAAGGGAGAATGCAAAAGCTCAGGAAGAAGAGAGGGAAGAGGATGGACCAACAGAGCTCTTCAGAAACCCATGGAAAATCACCCTAGCAAATCCAGGTCGAGCTCTGGAAATCACTCCCAACTTAGTGCTTGGGAAACATATGCACAGAAGACCAGGTAGCTGCCTCAAGGATAGAGTTAGTATCCAAAACCTTGAAAAAGGCACCCAAAAAAAGCCACAGCTCAATAGAATAAACCTTAATAGAAGGAAGGCTCATACCATGAAAGGAATAAAAAATAAAAAGAAATGGCTTTAGAAATCCAAGAAGAAATAGTTTTAGACATAGCCAAATCTAAAGACATAGGAAAATAGGAAACAAAGTGCTGATTAGGTTTCCAAAAAGTCTTAGTCTTAACCAAATAAAATCGGAGTTGTCCGTGAGAAGGTGCTGCACACATTGATGTGCACAAACAGAATGTGGAGAAGGGAAAAAAGTGGGCAGATGAACAGACTGGTTACGAGGCAACTCATTCACCACCTTGGGCATAAAAATATTAGTACAAAGGGACACCCTACCCTTATGGAACACTAAAAAAGGAGGGCAAGACAGAAGTAAGGGCTAACACAAGTAGTCTTCCAAGAACAATGCTGTAAGGAAGCTGAAGCAACAGGTTCAAAAGGAGCCTGGGTCAATTTTTTTAATCCAAAATTAAGTTCCAGGGAAGACTAGCAGGCTTCTTGGGAGACCTGATGTGAAGGGATGCCTTTAAGAAATTTTTGCTTCAAATCTAAAAGCTAAAGGATTTGATAAAGGCAGACGAGCTAAGATAGGTTCATAGGTTGGTACTAGGCTGTCGGCCCTAGGGCCTACACAAGCCTAGCCATAACAATTCCCTGGCTATTTCTTCCCACACATAGGTTCATAGGTAGGTACTAGCTATCTGCCCAAGGACCTACGTAAGCCTAGCCAGCAAGGTACCATAGCTTACGCCACCCAAGAAAGTTATTTTCCTGTGCCACTGTCCAGCAGAAACACAGAAGTGATCCCCGGGGTGTATTTACTTCCCTGGACCCCTGCCTAGCAGGGCGACTGACGTGATCCCTGGGGTGAATTTCCTTTCTCCCATCCAATCATCAAGGTTACTTTTGGAGAGATGAACAAAAAAAGCCAGCACCTTGGAAGAATGAAGCATCCACATTTATTGGACCCAGACTGGTTTCAGCATAAAGCTTTCATCAGTGGTACATCTTTGATAGCAGTTCAAACCCTGCAATAAATACCTGACCCAATTAAATGTCCATGACATCATTTCCTGTTCAAAATAAAACAAAAGTTGTTGATACCAAAACCTAGGCACAAAAAATCATATTCAACCACATAAAAAGTTAATAGAACCTATAATGCACTTGTACTTGTGATTGATAAGTACCATATATAATTCACTGTTAGAAAATTATGGTGCTGTATGCACCATGTATTAAGTCCAGCCTAGTGGTATCCAACACATGATGGGAAGGGAAAATTATTATAATTTATCATTTAATCCATGTGGAAAAAGACCACCCAGTTTTACAATCCATTTCCTTTCCTTCATGTTTAATATATTATGCCACCCTGTTTTAAAGGATCTATTGCCTGACATGTTGTCAATGACTGTAAAAAAGAATTTTGCTGTATGGTTAATCAGTGAATGTCTGTAGAGAGCGTTGGTGGCTCTGGCATTCCTAATGTCCCCTAAATATTCTGACATTCGAAATCTGAATTGTCTAGAAGTTTGGCCCACATAAAAAGCTTGACAAGTGCAAGTAGCCAAATATATGACCCAGTCTGTTCCACAGCTGGCTAAGCAGTTGATGTTATACAATCGTCCAGTATTTTTGCTGGTAAAAGTTTTGGTTTTGAAAACATGTTTACAAAATGTACAATATCCACAAGGGTAAGAACCAACCAATTTCTCCCCTGTAAGAGTGGTTTGGTGATGTGTTGCATCCTAATGCATAATTTTTTGTAGTGAGAAAAATGGGAACCCAAAATTTTTCCCTGCCTATAAGAAATTAAGCATTTATCCCCCAAGATGTCATCCAATTGTGTGTTTGTCTTCAAAATATTCCAATGTTTATCAATGATATCAACAAGATGTGCTGTATTTCTGCCAAATGTAGTGACCAACCTCAAGGTGTCCTTGTTATCCTTCCTGGGGTGATGTTTATATTCTAATAGGGTGTCCCTGAATTGATTTTTTGCCCATTGCATTGTCAAGTTGACATTCTGTTTGCCATATCCCCTAGCTAAAAATTTATTGGCCAAATCATGATGGGAATGTGTGAGATCCTGCTGTGAAGAGCAGATTCTCTTCAAACGCAGGAGCTGAGATTTTGGAATGTTGTTAATAGTATGTTTGGGGTGGAGACTGGTGGCATGTAACAGGCTGTTGTATTGTGGATATTTCTGGAAAACAGTAGTACGTAACGTGTTGCCTGCTTGACACTGTAGATGAACATCCAGAAAGTGGATCTCATTAGGGTGATGACTGACGGTAAATTCAGCCCCCCATTTATTTCTGTTGAGATATTCAATGAATTCCTCCAGATATTCACTGCCCCCTTTCCATACAAGCCAACAGTCGTCCAGATGTCTCCATATGTCTGTCAGGCATATACAAATTGTGTAATTCATTGTATATGATATGCTCCTTTACATATCCCATGTATAGATGCCGCCATTGCTGTACCTTGAATTTGCCAGTAGCACTCATGTTGAAAATAGAAGACATTTTTAGTAAGGACATGCTCGGCCATACAAATGAGCAGTGTGTTGAAACCCGGGCTGTAGATGTTAATCTTGTTTAACCAAAATTCTAATGCTGTTAATCCAGCCCAGTGTGGGATACTGGTGTAGAGTGATTTGACATCCAGGGTACACATCAACCAATGCAGTTCCAGTTGAGACTCAAACAATTTGTAAGAATTCTGTAGTGTCTTTTAATCTGGCTCTGATATATGGTAAAAGTGGTTTCAAATTTTCAGTCAAGAATGCCGACAAAGGCTCTGTGAGGGAGCATATGCCCGAAACAATAGGTCTGCCTGGTGGTGTGTTTAAAGATTTGTGAATTTTGGGCAGTAAATACAAATATTGTTTTCCAGGATCATTGTCTATTAGTTGTTTGGTTTTGACACTGATAATTCCCTCCTCAACTGCTTCCTGTAAAAAATTGTCGATTTCCTTTTTGAAGTTTGGAGTTGGGTCTGTGGGCATGTTCATATAATGCTGAGGTTAGACAATTGTCTACTTCCCTCAGCCCAGTAATAACTGGAATCCATGACCACCACCGCCCCACCCTTATCTGCTGGAAGAATGGAAATGTCGGTGTTAGCCCTAAGATCCATTAGAGCCTTTTCTTCTGTCTTTGTTAAATTATGTCTGATAATATTGAGGGAGCCTAGATGGTAATTTTTGTGTCTTTCGGCTTTTCCCGGTTAGGGGTCGCCACAGCGGAACTCAGGTCCGCTAATGATTGGTAGTGGATTTTTGCATACTGGGTTACTAGCCCTGACGCACAACCTTCAACAAAGGCACGCCCCATTCACGTATGCCTCCACACAGAAGACGCTCTAGCTGAGAATCGAACGGGACAACGTCTTGCTATGAGGCGACAACGCTACCGCAGCACCACCACCGCAATCCTTAATCACTGCTTGTTGGAAAATTGCAACATGTTTGTCCATGGGTGAACTGAAGTTAGATTTGTGAAATCTAAATTCAGTAGATCTTTGAGATTGATCCTGTTGGCCAAAAAACAATTTAAGATTAATCTTTCTACAAAAAGATAATGTCAGATACAAAAATGCTTTCATCCACAAAAAAAAAAAAAAAACGGGATAAAACCAAGACCTTTATTTAACAATGTTTCCTCTTCAGATGTTAAAACATGTTTGGAAATGTTATGCACATTTGAACATTCAGGATTTATTTCACTATTGATTGGAAAAGATCCTCTATGGTTTTTACCCTATGTTTACATCCACCCCTGTGCCTCCTACCCTTAAAGGGTATTCAGGACCACGGCCCCTCTTGGAATCAGGGGAATCACTAATGTATGTGAATTCGGTGTCAGTTGTGGAGGGATTACTCCCCCGAGGTTGTGGTATGTAATGTACCTTTTTAATACATGGTGCATAGAGCATCATAATTTTCTAACAGTGAATTATATATGGTACTTATTAATCACAAGTACAAGTGCATTATAGGTTCTATTAACTTTTTATGAGGTTGAATATGAATTTTTGTGCCTAGGTTTTGGTATCACAACAACTTTGTTTCATTTTGAACAGGAAATGATGTCATGGACATTTAATTGGGTCAGGTATTTATTGCAGGGTTTGAACTGCTATCTGAGATGTACCACTGATGAAAGCTTTATGCTGAAACCGGTCTGGCTCCAATAAACGTGGATGCTTCATTCTTCCAAGGTGCTGGCTTTTTTTGTTCATGTTTACCAGGTTTGTTTGGCCTGTGCACCTACCGTACTTGCTAGCCTGCCTCTTCTTGACTCCTTTTGGAGAGAGCCAAAGAGGCGCTCTGACATGTATGTGCAGTCTCTACCAGAGTCTGGGGAGTCTCTGGGTCAGGAACCTATCCCTTCAGCATGTTTTGTTTATTATGATAAGGCTTAGATCCCTGGAGCGTGTGGCTCTGAGGGGATTGGGATTTCTTGAAGTGTAGCATGTCCAACAGCTCTGGGTTTGACATGGCCTTGTATGTTAAGCAGAGATCGCCTCTAAGTAGACGATATGCGACATGGAGTTTAAGGCAGTCAGCATAGGGCATCTGCTTTAGGCCTGTGATTCTTTTAGTGAGGTATTTCTGGGGCCTTTCCAATTGTTGCAGATATCTTGAGAGGTACATACCAAATGGGGCATTTTATTCTATAATGGGTCTAATGAGGGATGAGTACAGTGGGACAATGACCTCCATTTTTCTGGATGAAAAGCCTTTAGTGATGAGGTGTGTTACATAGAAGGTTTTCCAGACTGTTGTGGCGATGTGGTTATCGAAGGTGAGACACTGTCCACCTGTGTCCCTAAATCTCTTATCACACTTTAAGTGTACTGCCACCTATGTTGGTAATTCATGGGTACATATTTTTTCCCAAAGGGGATAACTATACTTTTCTTGGGATTGAGCTTGAGCCCATGGCTCTGGCACCAAGCATCTGTTTCTGTAAGGCCCTTTTGTACAGTATCCACATAATTTGGGGATTCAATAATGGCTCCCAGTTTGCAGTCATTTGTGAACTTTGTTAACCAGAGTCCCTTAGTGTTGGCCTGTACTTCAGAGAAGTAGATGCCAAACAAGAGCGGTCCCAGGACTTGAACCCTGAGGTACTCCACTTGTCTGGAGCTGGATTTGGAGTCAGCTACTTTTACAGTGTGGGTTCTGTCAGTAAGCCTTTTGGCAACCCTTCGAGTGATGTAGGGATTAATGCCCAGCTTAGTAAGTTTATCTATGATTCCAGAGTGGGGGATGGTGTCAAAGGCCTTGGCGAAGTCCCGATAGGCTGTGTGGGACTGCCTTACCCTCGTCCACGGCTCTGGAGACTGATTCGAAGAAGTCAGTCAGGTTCAGGAGACAAGATCGTCCCTTCACGAACCCAAACTGGGTGGGGTCCAGTGTTTGAAGGTTGCCAATCTCTTTGTTTATAAGTTCCATGATAATACATTCCATGGCCTTGCAGATCAGGCTCGTCGGACTAATGGGGCGGTAGTTCCCGAGATTCAAAGTGGATCCCCCCTTGTGGAGTGAGTTAACTGTAGCTGTGCGCTACTCAGTGGGCACGAAGCCTGAGGTGAGGGTATGATTAAACCTGACACTTAGGTGAGGTGCCAGTTCATTTTGTAGTTCATGTAGTACACAGCCCGGGATGTCATCTAGTCCCATGGATGCTGTATTCTTAGCTTTGGAGAGTGCATTTTTTACCTGTGTGGCCATTATTACCAGAATTTGGCAATCTTCAGGTATTGAGATGGGCCGTTTAGGGGGTGGGGCAGTGAAGTTGGCTGATAAGTGGGCCTTAACAGAAGAATAAGTGAACCCATCTCTGAGCAGTTCACACAGATAATAGAGAACTAAAGAACATGCACAAAGATTGGATCCAGGTTATGAGAAAGATACCTAACAGAAAACCCCTTCCATTTGGAAAAGTAGGGATGTTCTTCATCTCACATTGCTGCAGTCCTTACATATGGGTAGTCCAAACTGACATCAGGACGTCAGGGTACAAAAGCGCGATCCGGCCCTTTTCTTGCCTCAGTGTTTTGCCGGATGTCAGAAAAGTGAATAACTGTATTAAACAGATACGCATAGGGATTATCATTCTTTGTGTATTCCTTGTTTGGGGCCTGAGCACGACGTTGTTGGTTGTCGTTTTGTGCTAGGTTCAATAAGTTAGATTGTGCTAGGCTGGTCTTTGGGAAGCGGTGCAATTATAATATGCCGGGATCGGATTCGCCGCTTCTAGATGAGTCAGTCCGTTCAGGGCGCGGTTTCTAGAGAGGTCAGTGGAACCTCTCTGGAGTCTCAGGGGAGACTTTGATTTTGCAGGAGGTGGGTTACTGTACTCCCCTCCCTTCCTAGGGTGGTTAGGCCTTCTACTTCTGTTTCCAAGGCTTATCCCAGAGGCAGGCCAGCAGCAGGGTCTGTGCCTAGATTTGATTACTCTGATTAGAGGTTCCTTGCCCCTCCTGATAAGAGGCCTAGGGTGGAGCCAGAGTTGGGAAGTTTTGAGCAGGCTGATGTTTCAGAGTCTTCAGCTGAAGACTTGCAGGAGTACTTATTCTGATTCTGATGCAGATGATTCCACTCCTTCTGCTTCTCCTCCAGAGGATTTTTCTTTTTCAGAGACACTTCATTCTATGAGGGAACATTTTAAGTGGGAAGGTCAGGACTTCTCTGATTCTAGGAAAAGGCTTAGGGAGTTTTTGTTACTCCCAGCATAGGCCCTTGGCTATACCTCCTGTTCTGGATGTTGTGGAAGATGTGTTTGCAGAGGCTTCTCTTAATCCTGATTCTCTTCCTCCTGCTCCTGTTAAACCGGATAGGTATTACAGGGTGCCTGAGGCTCATAAATATCTTTATAAGAGTCTCGGTTGTAAAAATCGTTCCTCTAGATTCATATGTTGAAATATCAAAACTTTCTTCTTTCTCAAGAAGGCATTGAGTGTAAAGAATTACAAGATTTGGTGCATGTCTCTGAACAGGTGGGTAAGCATTCATTACAGTGTGGTTTTGATGCTGTGCAGGGTGGCTGCCACTGGCTCAGTTCTTCGCAGGCACGCCTGGCTGAAGGATCAGAATTTATCTGACCATGTTAAGACAAGGATTTTGGATGCTCCTTTGCAGTCTGATGTGTTGTTTGGTTCACCTGTGGAGTCAGTCTTGAAGAAAATGGAAGACAAGGCTAAGTCTATGCAGGGTGTGAAAGATTTTTGCAAGTTCAGGTTTAGTAGGAATTGGCCTGCTAAGGGTGGGCGTATCGTAGATCTAGGCGTGGTAGGGGCAGAGCTCAGAGTTCTTTCAGGCCTAGAACATTTCAGCTGCGAGATCGTTCCTGCCTGGCAGCACCTTTGGGAGGAAGGTTAGCACTCTTCAAGGAAAATTGGATGTTGATTACCCAGGACAAATGGGTATTGGATATCATACACCAGGGTTACAAGTTTTATTTCCTCCTCAGCAAAGACTAGAGGCTTTTATTCTCGCCTGTTTCTAGTACCAAATTATCTATCCTCAACACATATCTGGACATTCCCAAGTTCAGATCACTGGATGGTGACTCTGGATCTCAAGGAGGCTTACCTTCATGTTCCTATCAGGCCCAGTTGCAGGAAGTATCTGCGTTTTCGGGCTGGGACTTCACATTATCAGTTCTCTGCATTGCCCTTTGGCTTATCTATGGCTCCAGTGGTAGCTTTCTTCAGGCTAAGAGGAATACAGATCTATCCTTATTTGGACGAATTGCCTGATTCTGGCCCAAGAAAGGGCGAACTTCTTCATCATTTACAGTATGTGATGGCAGTGTTAAGATGCCTGGGGTATTCTGTGAGCGAAATAAAGTCCAGTCTAGTACCCTCTCAGGACATGTGCTTTCTGGGTGTGACTGAATACAGCATCCCAGATGGCCTTTTGACCCCGGACAAACAAAAGAATCTTTCTTTACTTCCACCAGTTGTCTCATCAGTCCAGGCTGACTGCAAGGACAGTCCACATCTACATATCAACTTGAAGGAGATGTTAGCAGTCCAATTTGCATTGATAGCTTTCAAGGATTTTTTCTTTTCAGGGCACTCTATGCAGACAAGCAATGATTTTGTGGGAGACTGAGGTTGACAGTGTTATGGGGAACTCAGACATAGATCTTGTTCGCTTCTCCCACTAATTTACCAGCTGCCAAAGTTTTGCACAAAAGTTTCATCCCAAAGGTACTGCTGAAGGTCAGACACAAGGACAAGCCAAACATGATTTTAATCCAGACAAACTTCATTCTCTACATCTGACAGCTGCATATTCTGTTTTAAACCCTGAGGGTCTCTAGCTTCCACAACAAGTTTTTGAATGTTTTTTTGGAGGCCAGAAGGCCTAGTACAAGGAAAGGAGATTTTTTTTTGGAGAGTAGCAAAGACTTTGATGTTTTACTGAGTTATTGGACAAAGGTTTGTCCTTCTCTCTTAATAAGTTCATGCTGCAGCAATCTCTGCTCACTATGACTGTGACCAGAGCTCCTACTCCTGCTTGGGATCTCAATTTTGTGTTGGAGAAACTCACTCTACAACCTTTGAGAGCCTGCAGCATCAGCTTGAAAATATTTATCTCAGAAGGGTTTCTGAATTACAGGCCCTTATGGCAGTTGAGCCTTTTTAAATTTCCCACAAGGGATAGGGTGTTTTAGCGCATTAACCCTTCTTCTTTTATGCCCAGCGGTTTCTTTCTTTAAACCAAATAAAGGGGAAAAGATTTTGCACTTTTGGATATTCACAGACAGTTGTGATTATTATTTGAAAGGGTTCAGGCAGGGTCAGTGCAGTCTTCAGTTGTTTTTTTTTTTTTTGCTTTGGTTCTCAGGGCAAACCTGTTTCAAAACAAACTATTTGGATTTGCCATCATGGTAAGGAGATTCCCAGCTGGGATTGCCTCATTCCACTAGGGACTAAAGATATTTTGGAAGCAGCTACTTGGAGTTCAGTGCATACTTTCTCTAAGCACTACCACCTTCCACTACTCTAAATCTAGGGGGCTGATTTTTGCAACTGCATTTTACAAGGCAGCAGCTCTCCTAATGCTTTATAGTTTTGCCATCCTCCTCCTTACCTCTGCCCTCCTTCCCCTGTTGTTGAAGGTGGTGTGGTGGTTTTTGTTGTGTATATATTAAATATATGTAACGGTGGTTGTGGGTGTTGGGTTTTTTTGGTTTTTGCTTTTTGTTGTCTTGTTGTTAGGGCTCTGGGGCTGGGGAAGAAAAGAGAAACGAAATGGCGTCGGTCTGTACTTTTCCTAGCAGTGGGTTTCTTGGCCTCCTGCAGTACCCTAAGCACGTCTTTAAAAAAAAAAAAAAAAAAAAAAAAAAAGGCATCTATGTGGAATTAAAATCCTGTCTTCCACAGTGTCATTTGAAGAGTGGACAGGTGGGGATGGATGAGATCCCTTGTCTTGTCTGAGTAGTTCCACCCTGTGAAGTAACTTGTGATGATTGCCCTTGGCTAAATGCAGAAGAGGGAACCAATGCTGTGTCGGACAAAAGGGAGGCACCAACAAGATTTTTGGGAGCATCCTGTTGCATTTTAAATAGGGCGTTTGGAATGAGGGGAAGGGAGAAAATGCATAAAGAAACATCCCCTTCCAAGAAAGTGTGTGTGTCCATCTTCAAAACCACAAGACCTGGGACTCTGGCACAAAAGAGAGGAAGTTCTCTGTTAAGAGAGAAGTACCCCACTGGTGAAAAATGTCCATAAACGCATCCCTGTGAAGCATCCACACGTGGGATTGAGTTGTGGACCTGCTTAGACAGTCTGCCATAATGTTTTAACTTGAGGGAATATAAACTGCCACGTAATACTAGATAGCTAGTTTCCACACTAGGAGTGCCAACAAGCAAAGAAGATAAGTTCTTGTCCCCCCCCCCCCCCGTTTGTTGACATACCACATCGCTATGGTATTGTTTGTAAACACCTTGAGAGGTCCTGGGGAGAAGAGGATGAAAGGTCTGAAGAGCTGTCATTTCTTTGACATTGATGTTTTTTTGTTAAGGTGAACAGACTCCCTGTACCTTTAGGGAGCCGAAGGTTGCTCCCATTCCATACCCAAAGTGTCTGTGAACAGCTCCTAAGATGGAAGAGGTGGTCAAAAAGGGTGCCTTGGATTGAGAGTCAACTGCTGAATCCAGCTTAAGACCTGGAAGAAGAGGAACTAAGAAATCGAAGGGATGAGAATGCTGAAGCTAACCTGACTTTTGAAACCACTGAAGCTTTCTCGTGTGGAGCTTGGCAAAGGGAAGCATTGGAATGGTGAAAGCCATGAACGCCAGAGCTCTCAGAAATTCCCTGCTGTTACTGAAGCCAGAGGAAGAAGGGACTGAAAGAAAGAAATGACAGGGCCTTGGGAGGAGGCAGGGATGCCAGCATTCAAACAGTCTGGATTCTGCATCCCAAAAAGACATGATTCTGTGAAAGAGTCAGAAAGGACTTTCTGAAATTTATAGGGAACCCCAGGCATGGCAGAAAGGAGATGGCCAAATGATTTTGCAGTAATATCTCTAGAGGGGATGCCTGAAACATGAGGTTCTCCAAGTAGAGAAAAAATTTACAAGTAGGGAAAAACTTGGATCCCCCTTAGCCTGCAAAAAACAATCACAGGAGATCGGCATTTGGTGAATAGCCTTGGGGGCAGTAGAAAAGCCAAAGGGCAAAGCAGAGAGCTGAAAATGCAAGAAAGCAAGAGAGACATGTAAAAAGTTCCTGAAAAGGGGACAGATAAGTATCTGAAGGTAAGCATCCGTGAAATCCAGAGACACTCAAAGTCCGAGAAAGAAGTAAAGGGATCAAGGTCTGAAGGGACAAGATTAAAAAAAATGGAATTTAGAAAGGTGTTTAGGTGAAAGAGATCCTTAACAGGTCTCCAAGTACCCTCTTTCCCGGGAACCAAAAACTTTCTGAAGTAGAACCCCTTCCCTCTTTTGGAAACTGGAACTTTTTGAATTGTTTCCTGAATCAAGAGATCCTGAAGCACCCATGGAAAGAAGACCAAGTGCTCTCGAGGGGGCTGAGAAATGCCCATAAAAGGAGAGGAGATTTCCAGACCCTAAAATACCCTATGCGGATAATGGACAGAACCCAGGAATCCTGAGTAGTCTTTAACCAGACAGGAAGGGATAGGGAGAGACTAAGTGAAAGAGAAGTGTGGATGAGAAGAACAGTGTAGTCAGATAGCACTTGGTTTGTCAGGAAAAGGAGATTTCTGAGTCGCAATAGTCTGGGTAGCTTTAGCAGGAAGAGCCCACTTCCCATCTGTTATATCCTTGGGGAGGGCAAGATTACCTACGATCAAAGGTGGGCTTATTAAGGTAATTTATCTCATATTTAGGCACGGGAGAAAACATGTTTAAGATGTTCATCGTGTTTCACTGTTGCATTCTTAACCAATGGGTTATCCGGCTCCCAGTAGCCCTCGATCAGCCAGAATACCAAAGGTAAGTAAATATGACATCAGCTGTCGTCTGTTGTAAAGGATGTCAGGACGTCCGATACAAAAGGAGGCAGCCGACGTCACTTCCTCAGTCTTCCTTGCCGCGGAGCCCGAAGCAGAAGCAAACTTTTTGCACGAGTGCCGGTTGGCAGTTTACCTTTTTAGTTTCCGACTACAAAGTCGAAGTCAACTACAGCTAAGTACCCCATTGGGGATACTCTTTTCTTTCCTTAACGAATGTCAGAAAAAGTTAATAATTGTCTTACATGTGGAAATCAGATTCCCCATAGAGATTTTCATTCCTATTGTATTATTTGTTTAGGCCTTAATCACAACATTCCTAATTGTGTTCTCTGTGCTTCCTTTAATCCGCGTACTATTCGTCGTCTGGCTAAGCATTTTGGAGTGTGGCCTAAGTTTGTCTATATGGAGTCCGCTGGTCTTCAGGCTTCAGATATCCCTAAGAAGTGTAAGGATAAGGACCGTGACAGGCTTTAGAGAGTCAAGTCTTCAGATGATGTCAAGTTGGCTGTCAGTCCTGCAGTAGCCAGTGAGGCACCCTTGCAGTCCGAGGATTTTCAACTACAGGCCTCGGTTAAGACCATTGCAGAGTCCCCTAGTCTTCCGGCTTCCATTTTGTCTTCTGACCTTCCACTTGTTGCTTCTTTAGCTGGATCCGGAGCCGCTAAGCTGGCTCCGGTGTCCGAGGCCTCCATTCTTTGTTTGGACAGCAGGCTGATAACCGACCTCTGCCACCACTTCGGCGGTTGCCAGGCCTCCCCGAGTCCTTTAGACTTGCAGTTAAATCTTCCAGTTGTAAGCCTGTGAAGAAATGGGCTCCAGTTTCCTCTCGTTCCCCTCAATCTCAAATGGTTAAAATGGCTAATGACCTTTTGACTCTTATTAGGGGTTCACAGCCTCCTCCTTCAAAAAGGGGTAGAGATGTCTCTCCTGAGGTTTTATCTTATTCAGGTTCTGATACTTCTAGCATTTCTTCTGACGAAGAGGATGGTTCTCAGGTTTTTTTTCTACTTCTGAGGATTCAGATGCAGAGAAATCCATTCCTTCGGATTCTCCTCCAGAGGATTTCTCTTTTGATGATACTTTGAATACTCTCAGGGAGCATTTTAAATGGGAAAGTCAGGATTATCCCCAGTCTAAGAAAAAGAATTAGGGAGTTTTTGGATTTGCCGCAGCATAAGCCTCTGGCTATTCCTCCAGTGTTGGAAGTGGTTGATTATGTTTTTCTGGAAAATTAAGAAAGTAAATGAGCCAAGAACAGCCAAATAAACCAAGAAAAGTGAAACAGAAGTTCCAAAATGCTTTAATAAGCACTATTGAAAACACTATTGAAACATAAAAAGAGTAGATGCTTTTGCACCTATTTTAGGTAAGGAAGAAAAAAACCCCCACAACCAAAGGGCAGGCATGCAGCTTTAAAGAGACAGGGTTAATTACCACCTTCAACGATCAATCAATCTTTTATTAGATATATATTTCAAAGGAAATGGTATAGTTTTCAAAATTTTCAGACCTTGAACATATTTTTGACAAAGAGTTAACCCATGAAGGAAAAGCATCAAAATTACTTGGAAGGGGGGGAAAGTCAAACATGTGCAAAATAGTAACAAATCTAAGAAAGGATTATACAAATGTGGGAGATGTAACATTGCACACATTTGAAAACAATTTTGGAAGCAAGAAACATGACCCTGCATTTGAATACCTATGTCAATTGCGCGACACCAAAGGCATCATATATTTGGCTGTTTGTAAAATGTCCCTCTCTTTCTACATTGGAAAAAAAAAGAAAAAGACAGAGAATATATGAACATTTATACGATGTTAAGGTGATGAATGAGAAAAATGCATTGAGTAAGCATTCAACTAAATGCAACACCACAGGTTACTCTTTCTTTGTATTAGAAGTGGTTCCTACTAATCCAAGAGGTGGAATGTGGGAAACACTCATTGAATACAAAGAATTGTACTGGCAACTTTTCTTAGATGCAAACCGTAATTTTGGGCTCAATGATATGGTATCATTGGCTCCGGTTTTGAAGATGAGAGCTGCAAAGCTTTAGTTCAAAAAGGGTTGTATATTGTTAGGTCTTTCTGCACACAATCACAAAAAATATATTTTTTCCTTGGAACTTTTAAATTCCTGGCTGTTTATTTTGTTGTAATTTACACTATGGCCACAAGATGGTGCTATGTTGCAATTTCAGATTCATAAGCTTTATTTATGCTTAATGCAGAAACTATTTTAAATTATTTTAAATGATGTTTACAAAAAGGTTTTTAAAAAAGTTTTCAAATAATTCATTATAAATGGGGAATAAAAGGTGAATGCATGTTTTTAGAGAAGCATATTTATTTTTGTGAAGGTGTTATGAACCAATTAGTTTTTATAATTAATTCGAACAAATGGTTTTAAATGATTGGTTAATTGATCTGTGATGAAATTTAAACAGCATATAAAAGCATTTATTTTTAAAAATGGATGTATAACTGGTGGATAATGCTATTGTGTTTTCTGTACCATACAGATCCAATCTTTGTTGTGGGAGTGTTTTCAATAGTGCTTATTAAAGCATTTTAACTTTTTGTTTCACTTTTCTTGGTTTATTTGGCTGTTCTTGGCTCATTTACTTTTCTTAGTTTACGTTATGGAGCCACAGATCTAGCTCCTAGGAGCTCTGAAACTGGAGAACTAAGGAAGTTAATTGGTTGCCTTGCTGACAACCGCTAGCCAGTCATTTGCTTCCCTTGCTGCCCTTACGCACTCGGGGAACCAGGAAGTGAATCAAGCAATGTTTTCCCAGTTGAAGAAGATTTAATCTGTGAAAACAGCTTGGATGGGTTGGAACACCAACAGCAACGGAGGAGAGGAATTTCGTGAGAGACCTAAAAGTCAGAGGAAACAGCACCATGTGTGCATGGAATGTTTCTACAGGTACACAGAAACTGTTTTCTGACTGCTTCAAAGCAAAATATAGCTTTGATTTACCAAACAAACACAGTAATACCAACTTTGGTACATTATTGAATGATTTAGAATTTTATTTGATCAAGTATAAAACACTTGAAATAGACAATGATTATCTTTGCATTTCTTTAAACATTTGTACTAAAGGCTTAAGGGTTTGCAAATACCTAACAATGTTATTGATGGGTCTGAATTTTGCACTGAACTTATTTCTATCTTCGATAATTGTGGTATGAATATTATGAAAGCTATATTACTAACAATGAAAGGTTAATGGGAAAAAGTTAGTGTTGACATTTGAGAAACCAACAAAGCCATTACAAATGATTTGTTGTATATTTGAGAAAAAATAAAAAATAAAAATTAGAATGTTTTCGATAAAGTTGATGCTAAATGTAAGGAGGTTCAGACCAGGAAAATAGGAAAATTAAAAGGGATCAAGAGGAATATAAAATAAAACACACTATCCTAGACCCAAAAATATTCACAGAAATGGCTATGTGAATTGGGGAGGCAGGAAACTATGAAGGTGAATAATATAAGATCAACAAGAACAATCCATAGGGACAGAAGAATATCCCCCACTAAGGAGATCAGAGAGGCTTATGCAACAAGGGAAGGTTTATTATAATTCAAAAAACTACAGGGGAGACCCATCAAGGTTGGAATTAGAAGGGGGGTATTACCAACAATCTGAACACCTGGACATTTAATGGATTTAACATGTACAATTACTCCAGTGTCAGCATAGACAAGAGTTGGTTTGATTTATTTTCGAAAGGCTTCACCTTTGTAAAACTGATATTTTTAAACTTTGATAGATATCAAGTTGTTCATCCGTAAAAAGAATTTTGCTTTTTTCAAAGATAAAACTCTTGACTACGACGGACAAGGTCTGAAGAAAGGAAAAGTACATTCAATCCCCACACACACACCCCAAGAATTTTGAACTATAAGTGGAACATGAAATCAGATCTCACCTGACAACAAGAACCTTTCACAAAAATACTCTAAGAGCTATCAGTGATAATCACAACCTTAGAGTCATGAAACCGGATAAGGGGAGTTATGGAAACAATCCAATATGAAGGAAAAATGTTGGACTTATTAAATGATTCAGACAAATACACTAGGGTGTCTATCAATGAAATTAATATAGCGTATAGAAAGATTCAGGTTCTACTATATGATATGTTAATGCAGGGTTCTATAGATCAAAACACTTACAAATTTTTGGTTGTTGACAAGCCAAAAATTCCCTGCATCTTTGGAATACCCAAAGTTCACAAAAATCCCTGCGACCCCCCCTCAGACCAATCGTGTCAGCAGAGGGATCAATAACAGCTCCTTTAGCTAAATTTGTCGACCACAAGATCAAGTATGTACTTGAGGGTTGTGACAATATTCTAAAGGACTCCTGGGACTTGTTGAGAAGAATCAAACCTTCCCTATACAGTGAGAATACTTCATTTGGAACCATGGATGTTATAGACCTATTTGGTTGTATCCCACATGATTTAGGTTTATCTTGGTTTGAAGAAAAATTAATAGGAAGTAAAAAATTGACACATATTGACTTTACTAACACTTTGACATTGATGGAAATAGTATTAAAAAACAATTTCATCTATTTTCAAACAAGAAAAGCACACTGTGCACCTGCTTATGCAAACATCATTATGGCCTTTTGGAAGAAAACTTTTTCTCCTTATCTCCTTGTTTAATGAATGCTCCCTTTACAGCTCTTTTAGATTTGTGTTTTTTGGAAGGGTAGCAAAGAAAATTTCAACAATCTTTTGATGTATGTAAATAATACTTCGACTTTTTTGACATTTACTAGTAACTTTGATGAACAGGAACTGAAATATTTAGATGTTCATATAGAGAAGAAAGAATTTTAGGAAAGAAACCTTCTCTAACTCTTATTTGCATTTTACCAGTTGCCATCCCCCCACCAGAAGAAAGGGGTAGTGAAAGGGCAATTGGTTAGGTCCAGCAGAATGACCTCTGACAACAAGGTCTTTCTAGATGAAACTAATGTTTTAAGGGGCCTTTTCATTCAGAGAAGGTATCCTTTGGAAATGTTCAACAAAGTTCTTGAAGAAGTCAGCATAAAAAGAGTAGATGCTTTTGCACCTATTTTAGGTAAGGAAGAAAAACTGACCCACAACGGTTAATTACCACCTTCAACGAACAATCAGCCTTTATTAAGAATATATTTTCAAGGGAATGGTATAGTTTTTCAAAATTTTCAGACCTTGAACATATTTTTGACAAAGAGTTAACCCATGTCTAAAGCATCAAAAATTACTTGGAAGGGGGGGCGAAAGTCAACATGTGCAACAATAGTAACAAATCTAAGAAAGGATTATACAAATGTGGGAGATGTAAATATTGCACCCATTTGAACTGTGGGGAAATAATGTTTTTGGAAGCAAGAAACATGACCCTGCATTTGAATACATATGCCAATTGCGACACCAAAGGCATCATATATTTAGCTGTTTGTAAAAAAAATGTCCCTCTTTCTACATTGGAAAGAGTGAAAGCGCAGACAGAGAATATATGAGCATTTATACGATGTTAAGGTGATGAATGAGAAAAATGCATTGAGTAAGCATTCAACTAAATGCAACACCACAGGTTACTCTTTCTTTGTATTAGAAGTGGTTCCTACTAATCCAAGAGGTGGAATGTGGGAAACACTCATTGAATACAAAGAATTGTACTGGCAACGTTTCTTAGATGCAAACCGTAATTTTGGGCTCAATGATATGGTATCATTGGCTCCGGTTTTGAAGATGAGAGCTGCAAAGCTTTAGTTCAAAAAGGGTTGTATTTGTTTTACTTTTATTGTTAGGTCTTTCTGCACACAATCACAAAAAATATATTTTTTCCTTGGAACTTTTAAATTCCTGGCTGTTTATTTTGTTGTAATTTACACTATGGCCACAAGATGGTGCTATGTTGCAATTTCAGATTCATAAGCTTTATTTATGCTTAATGCAGAAACTATTTTAAATTATTTTAAATGATGTTTACAAAAAGGTTTTTAAAAAAGTTTTAAAAGTTTTCAAATAATTCATTATAAATGGGGAATAAAAGGTGAATGCATGTTTTTAGAGAAGCATATTTATTTTTGTGAAGGTGTTATGAACCAATTAGTTTTTATAATTTAATTCGAACAAATGGTTTTAAATGATTGGTTAATTGATCTGTGATGAAATTTAAACAGCATATAAAAGCATTTATTTTTAAAAATGGATGTATAACTGACTTATTGTGTTTTCTTGTACCATACAGATCCAATCTTTGTTGTGGAGTGTTTTCAATAGTGCTTATTAAAGCATTTTTAACTTATTTGTGCTTGGTGGAACTTCTGTTTCACTTTTCTGGAAAATTCCTCAACTCCAAATTCGGTTCCTCCTGCTACCAGGAAACCTAACCGGTACTATAGAGTCCCTGATTCTCATTTGTTTCTTAAGAATCCGCCAGCTGACCCAGAGGTTATTTCTCAAGGGCCTAAAGGAGTTAAGGCCACTGTTACCAAAAATCCTGTTCCTTCCGATGGAATCTAGGAACCTGGATAGGTGGGGTAAAAAAGTTTATTCCTCTGCTACTCTTGCTATATTAGGTCTACTAATTGCCTTTTTCATATGCTTAAGTATCAGCAGCACACCTTGGAGGCTATTAAGTCAAAGATTGCAACTGTGCCTCTTTTGGCAGAGCGTAAGGATATGCAGGATTTGTTGAATTCTGCCAGTCTTGTTAATAAACATTCATTACTTTGTGGTTTTGACATTCTAGAAGCCTCCTGCAGGGCTACAGCTACTGGATCTGTTATCAGAAGACATGCTTGGTTCAGGGAGCAGCCCCTTCTAGAGCCTGTCAAGTCTAAGCTTTTAGATATACCTTTACATAAGGACAGTCTTTCTGGCAGCAAAGCAGAGGAAGTGCTCAAGTCTATGCAAATAAAGACTTTCTGCAAGTTCAGCCTCCACACTTCAGCAGGAATTACCCTTCTAAGAGTTGGATGTTTCCTGATACCAGCAGACAGAACCGTTCTAGGACTAGAGGTTACAAATCTTCTAGGGGGCAGGTGGCTATCCCTCAAAGGTCTAAGCGTTGGCATGCTTCCACTTCCAAGGCGGGAAGTTCTAAGCTTGCATCTCAATCCATACATTCTCAATGACTCTGTCCAACTTCTACCTGTTCCTGCTTGCCCGGGGAATCCTTCAGGGGGAAGGTTGGCCTTTTTGCAAATGTCTGGGCCACCATCACGGATGACAAATGGATACTCAGAACTGTATCCCTAGGACACAGGTTTTCTTTCCCCACCTTTCCAGGACCCAAAGGATTCCCGGACACTCCTCCAAACCAAAGGGCAGAAGTAGAAAAGCAAATTTTGTCTCTGTTACATTTGGGAGCAATAGAATCAGCAGGTAGGCCAGGGCTTCTATTCCAGACATTCCTTAGTTCCAAAAAAAAAAAAAAAAAAAGTAGGCACCTGGCATCCTATCTTAGATCTATCCATTCTGAACTCTTTCTTGGTAATTCCAAAGTTCAAAATGCTCACTCTGCATCAGTTGCTACCAGTGTTAGACAAGGACTCCTGGCTGGTAACTTTGGATCTCAAAGAAGCTTATCTGCACATTCCTATCAAGGAAAGTTGCAGGCAGTACCTTTGTTTCAGAGTGGACAAGCAGCATTATCAATTCTCTGCGCTGCACTTTGGCTTATCTACTGCTCCCAAAGTGTCTAGCTCCAGTCATTGCTTTTTGCAGGCAGAAGAAAATTCAGATTTATCCATACTTGGACGACTGTCTAATTCAAGCAAATTCTCAAGAACAGCTGTTAAAGGATCTGGAATTTGGAAAGATTCTTCTCTCTTCCCTGGGTTACATTCTCAATGAGGAAAAATCAAAAATGGTGCCATCCAAGGAGATAACATTTCTGGGAGCGAGTCTGAACACAACCGCCCAGATGATGCATCTCACCCAGGAGAAGCAGGCAGCTCTTTCAGTTTACTTCAAGGATTTAGCAAGCCTGTCCCAGCTCACTGCAAGGAAATACCTGCAAGCTCTGGGATACATGGCCACTTGCATTCTCATGATTCCATATGCAAGATTGCATATGAGGAAATTGCAGTGGTACTTCAAGAATCTTTGGTGTCAACACACACAAGACCTGGATATGATAATAACTCTGCTTCTATGTCTGCAGACAGAGTTTCTTTGGTTGGCGACAGCCTGTCTACAAAACAAAGGCATGCCTTTTCGCCCACCTCCTGCCATTCAAGTTCTTACCACGGACGCATTGGACTACGTCTGGGGGGCTCACCTGGATGGCAGATGCATACAGGGACGTTGGAATGCCCAGCAGATGCACCTGCACATAAACCTAAAGGAGTTGATAGCAGTTCTGCAGGCCGTACTCACTTTCAAGCATCTTCTATCTCTAGGAACTCTGCTTGTTAGAACAGAAAACACCACAGTCATGTGGTACATCAACAAACAGGGAGGGACTCATTCTTACCCCCTGTGCAGACAGAGCATACATCTCTGGTCCATAGCAGCATCCTTGGGCCTGCATCTCCAAGCTCAGTTTCTTCCAGGGAGACGCAATGTTTTGGCAGACCAGTTGAGCAGACAGACCCTGGATCCTCACGAGTGGCAACTGAACAGAGCAGTCTTTTACAGCATCATTCAGTGTTGGAGCACTCCTCAGGTGGATCTTTTCTCCTCCCCAGACAACCACCTTCTACCACTTTGTTGCACCAGACGGCATCACAGCAAGGCCTGGAGAGTGGATGCTCTGTCCTTCCCTATTCTGTCAGTTTATGCCTTCCCTCCTCTTCCTCTTCTTCCCAGAGTATTATTGAAGATCAGGGACGAAAGACCAAGGACTATTCTCATAGCTCTAGACTGGCCCAGACAGCATTGGTATCCACTGCCTCGCAGTCTCTCCCAGTTTCCTCTTTGGTGTCTTCCTCTGAAACCAGATCTTCTGGTTCAGGAAGGGGGAAACATTCTACATCCTCATCTTCAGTCTCTCCATTTGGCAGCATGGCTTATTGTATGAATCAATCCATTTCTTCTTCCTTTTCCCAGCAGGTGGTTAATGTACTTCGGGAGGCCAGGAGGCCTAGCACTAGGAAGTCCTACTCTGGCAAATGGGAAAGATTCTCTCATTGGATGCAGGCTAGAGGGGAATCTTCTTCTCAGCCTACTCTTCCTCTGATCCTGGAATACTTGGCTGATTTGCTTCAGGGTGGTCTTTCTTTTTCCTCTATCAAGATCCATTTTTCAGCCATTTCTGCTCATTGTTCTTTTGAGCAACCCATTTTCTCTCATCCCCTGATGAAAATGCTTCACTGAGGTGCTTGCAACTTAAAACCTCCCAGAAGGGCACCTACTCCAGCCTGGGATCTTAATTTTGTTCTTCCTCCTTTTGAGCCCGCTGCCACTGCAGATTTAAAGTTTCTCTGTTGGAAGACTCCCTTCTTTTTGCCTATAACTTCAGCAAGGAGAGTTTCGGAGCTGGAAGCTTTGATGGCTGTGGAGCCTTTTCTTATTTTCCATGCAGATCGTGTCTCTCTGAGAACCAACCCTTCTTTTATGCCTAAGGTGGTTTCTAGCCTAACTCTTAATCAGTCCATACACCTTCCTACTTTCTTTCCTAATCCTCAAAATAGAGGTGAAAGGATCCTACATTCTCTTGATGTGCACAGACAGCTCAGGTTTTACCTGGACAGGACTAAAGACCTTCGGAAATCAGCACAGTTATTGGTCAGTTTTGCCCCTGGAGCTTAGGGCAAAGCTATCTCTAAGCAAACCATTTTTAAGTGGATTGCACAGTGTATTAATTTCTGTTATTCCTTTCATGGCAAGGTTCCTCCTCAAGGGGTTAGGACCCACTCCACAAGAGCAGCTTCCACTTCTGCAGCTTTTTTAAGGGGTATCCCTACTAAAGACATTTTAGAGGCTGCCACATGGTCTTCTGTTCACACTTTCACAAAGCATTATAATTTGCCTTTGTTTTCTAGAGCCAGGGCAGGGTTTGCCACTGCTGTTCTGCAGGGCATTCTCTCCAATCCTTGATTCTTCCAAGATGGGTTGCAAACTGGCTGAGTGACAGAACCCACAGGGTCAGAGTTGCTGGCGCCATGTCAGACTCAAAGCCTGTCACAAGTGGTGTCCCACAGGCAGTTCCTGGGCCTCTTGTTTTTGCATCTACTTTCTTCGTACAAAGCAAAACACAGGAGGACAGGAGGGACAACAAAGTTTGATTTGCGCAAATGACTGCAAACTAGTAAACAGACAACACATCTGACACATATCCTTCAGAAGGGTCTCAGAAGGGTCTGGTGCCAGAGCAGCCACCCCAAGCTAAAGTTAAATGCAAAAATGCATAGTAATCGAAATCCGAAAAAACAAGAAAAAAAGGCTACCAACCAGGTAAGCCAGGTGGCAATCCACAAGAAAGAAGTTATCAGGTGGGGACCCAGGCAGATAGTAGTCTGTCTAGCACAGCCATGTAGCAGTCTAGTAGTAAAGAGGACCTTCTCCTACCCACCTTATCGTCTGAATCTTCTCAGGGGATCTCATCTAGATCAGGGAGGTCATAGTCTCCATACTCATCACTCATCAGACCAATTGAATGTATCTGCCCCCTATCTGACCTGCAGCACCCCACACTTGTTGCAGCACAAAAGTTCAAAACCAAAAGGATACCAAAAAATAAAAAGTCTCAAAAATCTGCCTATGCTGCCCCACTGAAAGAACTCCAGCTCTTAAACCGCTACCACCTTGAGGTGCTCAGAGGTGAGACCTAACATACAATGCCAGGCCATGTCAAACCAGAATTGACCATGTTCATGCTTCAAAAACTCATCAAGATCTCATCCACAAGAGTTAAAGGACGCGGACGGGAACCTTGACGGCGTCACTGACGGATAGATTCATCACCCAAAGAACAAAGATCACGGAAATGTTATCCCGCTGTATGTGAGGCAGAAGTACATGTGAGGCTTGCTGGCCTTGTTCAGATGAAATCTTGACCAATGGATGGGAGGATGGAGATATACCCAGGGATACCCAGGACCACAGCGACAGAGGCACAGAGGCACAGCAAAATAATGGGTATATACTAAAGGTGTGGCTAAAGCGGGTACACAAAAATGGGCTAGTAGCTTGCAAATGCCCTCGGCAGCCTAGCTAGAACCTATGTTGGTACCTCCTCCCTTTTCTCTAGGCTTTGGTAATCAACCCATTGGTTAGGACTGCAACAGTGAAACACGATGAACATAGTACAGTTGTGTACACTTAGCATAAATGTAGATGTTCGAGTGTATTCACTGTGCAGTCCTGGTTTCCCTCCCTCCTTCCCCCTTTTTGGTGCTCTCCTGTTCTCCTTTCCTAAGGTACAGGCTGAACCTGGTTTCATTTGCCAAAGTTTCTTTTGGCTTAAGCCTTGCTTTCTGGGGGCTCCTGACTGTTAAGGCAAGAAAGACTGAGGAAATGACGTCAGCTGCCTCCTTTTCTTTCAGATGTCCTAACGTCCTTTACAACCGACGACAGCCGATGTCATATTTACTTACCTTTGGTATTCTGGCCGATCGAGGGCTACAAGCAGCCGGATAACCCATTGGTCAGGACTGCAACAGTGAATACACTATTAACATCTACATTTATGGTAAGTGTACACAACTGTACTTTCCTGCAAGGCCTTGCCCTTATCCTGAAGAGACTTAAATAAATCAGCAGCAGCTTCACCAAACAGGTGTTTGTCTAGAGGAGCATCCATCAACCTAGCCATAATATCAGGCAAAGGTTGAAGCCGAAGCCAGGAATATCGACTCCTCACCGAACCAAAAGCAGCAGCTTTAGAAGAAGCATCTGCTGTATCATGACTACACTTAATAGAATGATGAGCCACCTGGGAAGAAGTCTCTAGCAGGGAAAGAGCAGAAGCCTTCCCTTCAGAGTTAGATCAAAAATTACCTGACAGGCTTGAGAAAGAACAGCCAAAATTATATTTGGACATATGGGTCTGACAGCTGGTAGCCCTAAAAGCGAAAGTAGCAGAGGTATAAACCTTCTTACCTTGCCTTTCGATATTTCTGCTGTCTTTATCAGAAGGAAGTTACTTGGTAGAAGGCAGTAACTTAGATGGCTTGTCAGATGCCACTGACACTGGGGGTGGGAGGTCAGTAGAAGGAAACCTAAAGAGAAATTTGCAGTCCTCAGGCACCCTATAAAACCCATCAGGTTTTTTGGGGGCAGGAGGTTGGGAATCTGGGGCCTTAGATGCAGTTGAAAAGGCACCCAACAATGCAGCCAGAACAAGAGGAACAGCAGAAGGTGTTGGAGAGTCCATTTGCAAAAGCTTGTAGTACCTCTTCTGGACCTCAGAAACCTGAGCACAATCCCATTTAAAGAAAAGAATTTCATCATTCCAGATATTGAGTCCCCACAAGAAATATCCTTGAAAGAAGTGTCAGGACTTGTGGTCTCCTCTTCCTCAGACCCATAGTCCAAAGCAGAGGGAATCTGATATGAATAAGCAAGAGATACTTTGTCTGAATCCACCTCCTCAGCAGAGGAATCCTGTTCCCTGGGTCTTTTAAGAGGAGTAGAGGACCGGGTGGGGAGGGGGCAGGAACAGAAACTACATGAGGCAGTTTCAAACCCATAAGGGCAGTAAACAACCCCTGAGTGAAATTCTGCCATTAACTCTAAGGGTCCTTAGCAGCAGGAGAAATGTGCTGTATTTTATTTTCCTTTTTCAAAGGGATGTCTGCGTTGTAAAATTTGGAAGGCTTAGACCCTGGACAGCATTCAATAATTGTAGTCTGAACTTCCTCTCTAACCAGAATCTGAGGAGCACCTGTAGGCCCTGTAATCAGCCGTGGTTCCCCCTGAACATATGAAGTGGACTTCTGAAAAACCTCCAAGAATGTGCAAGAGGTTGGATCCATGCCAGCCTCCAAAATGGGTCATAACAGAAGACTTCAGTGGCAGCGCCAGGCAATCCTACAGACTTTCAGTAGCCATGAGGGAGATGTTTGGTGAAGGTGGCACAGTGGAAGAATTAGATCTAGATTTTTTGGGGCTTTCTCTTCACAGACAGCTGATTCTTGGAGTGAAAAGTTCCTTCCAGTCAGAGAGGAAAGCTGACTAAGGAAAGTCTTTGGAATGAAAGCCTGACAAATAGAACAGGACATATGAACGTGGGAAGCACCGAGACAAAATAAGCATTGCTCGTGATGATCTTTATGGAAAATCCATCTCCCACACTGACATTTACTCTTTCTGGATTGCATGAACTCCACAAGCAATACACACACACAAAAAAAAGATAAGCGCAAAAAACCCCACTTCTGAAACTGCTTGTTGAACCAGGAGAATGAAGCAGGTGTTCAGACAGTCTATCATATGACGACGTTCGGACTGGAGGCAAAATAATTCTGAGGATGGTACATCCAGACATCACATTTATAGCTTATGCTATACACGCGGCGTATCTGTGTGATGTATGGCGTACCTTAAAGCGACCTATAGACTTTGGTATACTGGCCAAACATCAGGCTACCCTTGGCAGGGGATCCCTATTGTAAAGAGTGCTGCAACAGTGAAGAGAAGGACATCTACTGTTATGGTAAGATCTTGCACAACTGTGCTTTGCTTCAGGTGGGCACTCCTAAATCTTCTGCAGTACCTTCTCTGTTGGCTGCTTTGTTAGACATCTTTATAGCTGCCTCTAAGACTCCTGATTCTCTGCCCCCTGGTCCAAAGAAACCGGACAGGTTCTATAAGGTTACTGAGGATTGTCAATTTGTGTTTGGATATTTCTGCCGATTCCTGCTATGGTGTCCGTCTTCTGACAAGCTTTCTAAGTTTTTGCCCTCTACCAAGCCTCTGTCTTTGGATAAGGATAGTAGGGCCATGGAGAGGACTGGAAAAAAGGTCTGTACTGCTTCTACTTTGGCCTTTTAGACCATCAGGTACCAGACCCACATGAACAGATATGCTCTAGCCTTGATTGCCCAAGCTTGTCAGGTTATTTCTCACCTCCCTGATTCTGAAGGAAACTCTTCTGCTTACTCTGTTTTGGGTTCTTCCTCTCAGGTGGCTTGCCGCTCTATCAGAGCTGCTACCTTTTGGTCTTTCATTAGCAGTCATTACCTGAAGAAAAGGTGAGTTGCTAGATGCTTCTTTGGGTAATAAAAATCTCTTTGGGACTAATGCTGATGATTTTAAGTCTCTTCAAGAAAAAAGATAAAGCTTTGCAGGACTTTAATATATCTTTGTTTACCCTATCCCTAAGTTTCAGAGGAACTATCCTACTAGGGCTGCTTTTGTTTGTAGGGTAGCCTTGTCAGACCACTAAAGGCAGGAAGGGTGATAGGCGAGCTCCTGCAGCTAAGTTTCCTGCTCTTGTGGCCCAGAAGCCTCCTTTATCTGACGAGCCTGCTTTTCTTTGATATTTTGCCCCCCCCCCCTTAACCTTGGCTAGGTTCCCTTGTCCCTTTTTCTCCCCCCTCAGTTTTCCAAACTGGCAACTCATTACCTCAGGTTCTTGGTTCTGTCCATCATCCATCAGGATTACTTTATAGTGTGGAAATCTCTCCCTCCTTTTTTCAGGGATTCCTCAAACTCCTTGAGAGCAGCCTTCTTGTTTCTCAGAGGTTCTTGGGATACTGGTTGACCAGGGAATATTCAGTCTGTTACTTCAAGTAGGAAAGGGATTTTACTCCAAAATATTCCTAATTCCTTGAAAGGAGCGTACTTGGAGGCCTGTTCTGTATCTTGCTTGTTCAACACCTTTCTCAAGGTTCCTTCTTTTTGGATGCTTTCTCTTCAAACCCTGTTTCAACTGTTGCTGCCCCAGGCTTTTCTGGTGTCCTTGGATCAGATGGGTGCTTACCTTCATATTCCTATTCACCCTGTTTTCATGACGTTTTTGTGTTTCTCTGTTTCTTCCTCTCATTTTTAGTTCTCTGCTTTGCCGTTTGGCCTCTCTTCTGCCCCAGGGATATTAACAAAATGCCTAGCTCCTGTGATTGTCTTTTGCAGGGTCCAAGATATTCAAATTTTTCCTTATTTAGGTCATCTGTTGATTCAGCCCCCTTCTCCCAGTTGCATGTTAGGCTTTGGAGTTCATCAGCTTTCTCCTTCAAAGTCAGGGGTTCACTATCAACTTCCAAATGTCTGTCCTGACTCCCTCTCAGGATCATGTCTATCTGGGCTGCAGGATTCAGTCAGTGCCAATATTGACCTGTCTTCCTACTCCAAAGGTTTTAATCTTGACAGCTTTATTTCAGTCTCTTGTTCCTCTGCTTGCCATTCCAGCCAGAGGCTTTCTTTGGGCCTTAGGATTCATGGGCTCCCCTATTCTAGTAATCCCTCTTGCTAGAATGTATATGTGGAAACTTCAATGGTACTTCTGTTCAAGTTTGGCTTCAGCATTGCTGCCCTTTGGATTTCAGAGTGCCTCTCCTTCCTTATTTCAAGCAGAAATTTGAGTGGTATATTCAGTGACTTACCCTGAACCCAGACCTGCCTTTTCAGGCTCCGGTTCCTTCTAAATAACTGATCTGAAGTAGTTAACTTAATTTGGTCTGCAACCTGTGGGTATCGGATCCGTCCTCGGATCTGAGTCGGCAGCTTTACCTAGCTAAAAGATCCGAGCTCCTAGCTCCTCCCCCTACTCATAATCCCCTGCTACACATCCCCCATCCCCAGATCTAGTTTGCCGCTGCTTATAGCAACTTCTAGAGACGAGTTCTTAGGCTTGGGTGAGAGTTTTCCAGTTTTTAAAAAAACCTTTAAAAATCGTTTTTTGTAAATTTTCTTTGGTGTTTGTGTATTGTTTAGCCCCCTTTATCGACTAATATATTTAGCGTATTTTTGTTGTGGTAAATTTACTTCAAATTTATTTCAATTCCCTCCCCTTAGTGCGTGAGTGTGTGATGTGATAGCTGAAGGGCCTAACGCCATTTTTTCTAAATGCACTGAGTGTGGCCATAAGCTGTCCCCAACCGATGGCCACACTCAGTGCGTTATTTGCCTGGGGGTGGCCCATTTATCCACCAGCTGCCAGGTTTGTGCGGCTTTCAACCCCTGGGCTATCAGGGATAGGAGGAACAAGCTAATCCTGGCGGGATTGTTGCCCCCGGATTCTTCTTCCTCCTCTCCCTCTAAGGCACCGGTTGCGGCTGCGGCTTCCGTGCCTTCCAATCCCCCTCCCTTGTTGGGGACTCAAACTTCCTCTGCTTCTCAGGGTGAGGGGGACTCTTCTTCCTCTTCTAAAGAAAAAAGGAGAGATAAGGACCAACACAGGCATAAAAGGCGGGCTGAGTCTCATCCCTCAGCCTCGCCAGCAAAGGTAGCTAGTCCCGCTAAGAGGGCCTCTGGTTCTCCTCATTCTCGGCTCCGTTCTCCTTGCTTTTCTCCGGAGCCAGAAGAGGAGTACCGGTCTCCCTCGAGATCCTCGAGGCGGCCCTCCAGGCCCGCCTCTATGACTTCCTCCAGATCCATCAGAAGGTTGACCAACGCTGATTTGGACTGGATGATCCGTCGTTTCCTGTAGGCTCAAATGCAGATGGGGGTGCTCCAGCCCCCCCCCGGGGGGGAGCTCAGCCCCTTTCTTTACCCCAATCGCACCTTCTCCAACCTGGTTTAGGGTTTCGGAGTCTTCGGATCCGTGCCGTTTCGGAACCGGGAAACCGTCGGCGCCGACGGTCTTGATTACTTCGCCGACTATGCCCCCGAGCGTGTCAGATCCTAGCTCTCGGGGCTGAGAGCAGAGCGTCGGATCCGTGGGGGGTACTGTGTCTTCGGCGCCGTTTAGGTCGGAGCACACTTCCCTCTTGGGTCCGACAGCTTTGACTCTGACGCCGATCCCTGCATCGGAGCCGAGGGGGCTGCTCTCTGAGCCAGGGGAGAGCCAGAGGGAACCAGATCTTATCCCCTTTGCCGAGAGGCTGTGAGAGTTTGGGAATGGGCGATCTCCAACCGCTTTCTGGTAGCAATGCACATTCTGGGTCGGACCAACATCCTAGCGGACAAGCTAAGTCGCTTGATCCTCACACCGTACGAGTGTTCTCTAAACCCGTTAGTAGCGAAACAAATCTTTCTCAAATGGGGTCTACCTTGCTGCGATATTTTTGCTTCTCCGTCAAACACAAAGTGCAGCGAATTTTTCGCTCTAATTCCCCCAATAGGGGAGAGCCCCAGAGACGCTCTGGTTCATGCTTGGCCCCCCGGTCTCCTTTATGCTTATCCCCCGGTTCCGCTCATGATGAAGTTCCTGCAGAAAGCCCATCGGTTGGGGAGCAAGATAATCCTCATAGCCCCATTCTGGCCTTGCCAGATCTGGTTCCCTTACTTGCAGTCTCGCAGTGTAATTCCTCCTTGGATCTTAATCCCATTCCGGATCTAATTTCTCATCCTGCGGGATTACAACCCCCAAACCTGGGAGACCTCAAGCTCACGGCTTGGTTGATCCAGTTCCGCTGATAGCAAGGACTCCCGGTATCTCGTCACCAGTGAAAGCTATTCTGGTAGCAGCACACAAACCATCTACCAGAAAAATCTACAGTAGTAAATGGAAACGTTTTTCCATCTGGGCCAAAGACAGGGGCTTAGACCCCTTTACTGTCCCTATTCCGACGATTCTTGATTTTCTGTCCCATATCTTTCATCAGGGAGCCAGTGCATCTACGGTTAAAGTACAGTTGGCAGCCATCTCTCATTTTCATGTTGGGGATGATGTAGGATCACTGGCTTCCACCAGGATTTGCAAAACTTTTTTAAAAGGCGCCTTTCTGTTAAAACCGCCAGTTAAGTCTGTGGTCCCACCATGGGACTTAACATTGGTCCTACAGGCTTTGACGGGCCCTCCTTTTGAACTGGCTGCTTCTGCTCAGTTGAAATTCTTATCTTGGAAAACAGCCTTCCTGATTGCAATAACTTCAGCCAGGAGAGTGTCTGAGCTTCAAGCCCTCTGTATGAAACTCCCTTACCTAATATTTCATCAGGACAGAGTTTCTCTCAGGACTAATCCTTCCTTCCTCCCTAAAGTAGCCTCTGAGTCAAATATTAATCAATCTATTAATTTGCCAGTGTTTTTCCCCAATTTCCAGAACAAAGGGGGAATACACATTACACAAATTGGATGTACATAGACAACTGCATTTTTATTTGCACAGGACAGCAACCAACTGCAAATCTGATCAATCGTTTGTGTCCTTTGCCAAGTCTTCTTTAGGTAAACTTATTACCAAAGTTACATTAGCCAACTGGATTTCACAGTGCATCATTCAGGCCTATTTAGCTTCAAACAAACCGGTACCTTTGGGAATCCATGCTCATTCAACCCGATCCATAGCTACCTCTGCAGCGTTCTGGTCTAGAGTCCCTATAGACGACATATGTTCAGCAGCTACTTGGTCCTCCTCTCATACATTCATTTCCCATTATAAATTGGATATGATATCCAGGAGTAGGGCTTCCTTTGGCTCTGCTGTGCTCCGGAATATTCTTCCTTGAGGGCCACCCAAGGTTTCTAGGTAGCTGGGGACTCTGTCCCATAGGTTGCAGACCAAATGAAGTTAACTACTTCAGATAAAGAAGTTATGTACTCACCATAACGTTCTATCTGAGTAGGTAACTTCATTTGTCTACAACCAACCCCCCCCTCCATTCCCCCTAACCAGTTTTGTGCTTCTTAACCATGGGATAGGATTGCTCATTCTGTTAGGCAGTAGGTTACTGGCCTCTTTCGAGGGTCTTGTGGAGTCTTTATAGGCAAACTCGATCTGAGGATGGGGGATGTGTAGCAGGGGATTATGGGTAGGGGAGGAGCTAGGAGCTCAGATCTTTTAGCTAGGTAAAGCTGCCAGCTCAGATCCGAGGACGGATCTGATACCCACAGGTGGCAGACAAATGAAGTTACCTACTCAGATGGAACGTTATGGTGAGTACATAACTTCTTTTTTGCAGATGCCTCAGATGTGGGGTGGGGGGCTTCCTGTGGTCACCTGAAAGTTTATGGTCTTTGCCCTCCCCCAAATCAGAAATCAGACCATATCAACATCAAAGAGATGAGATCTGTGATTCTGGCCTTTCAGGCTTTTCACCCCATGCTGTCTCCAGGCCTCTGAAGGTTTACACAGACTACACCACAATGATGTGGTATATCAACAGGCAGGGGGCACAAAGTCTGACCACCTTTGCAGGCTGGCTGTTCAAGCCTGGGATCTGGCTATCAGTTATCAGCTGATTCTTTATGCAGTATATATTCATTCAAAGCCCAATGTAGTGGCAGACTCTCTTTGAGCAGGTCCAAAAACAGGTTCATGAATGGATGCTTCACAGAGATGTGTATCTGGACATAGTCCATCTGTGGGGTATTCTTCAGGTAGATCTGTTTGACTCCCCTCTGAAAAGGCAGCTCCCTTTTTCCTATTCCAGAGTGCCATGCCATCTGGGGTGGAGGAAGGAAGCCCTTTCTTTCCCTGCGAAGGGGATATTTCTCTGATTTTCCTCCTCTTCCAAGAGTCCTGCAGAAGATCCAACTAGACTCTCCAAAGCATCTTGTTAGTGAATCCCTTTGGGAAAGACAGCACTGGTTCCCCTCTTAATGCATCTGGCTGGGGGCACTCACCATGTTACCTCACCAGCTGGACCTTCTTTCACAGAGTAAGGGGTTACTCATCCATCCTCATTTGTCCACCCTTCAACTGACACTGTGGGTGATAAAGTTTTGATCCCTTCTTTTTTGAGGACCATGCTTTGGGTTTTACAGGAGGCAAGAAAATCTGCAACCATAAATTCTTGCATGTCCAAATGAAAAAGATTTTCTGTTTGGTGCCATGCTAATAGCTAGGACCCTTTTTCAGTGGGCATCCTTCTGGTTCTCTCATTTTGTGTGAGTTGCTTCAGTCTGGCTTGGCCTGTTCTTCTGTAAAGGCCCATTTCTGAGCTATTTTTGTGCTTGTCAGGCCTTTAATCCACCTTTGGCTTTTCGTTTTGAGGTGAGACAGTTTATTAAAGGTGTCCTGCATATTAGGCTCCCAGGAAAGCGTATTCCTCCTCCTTGGGTCCTTCATTTTGTTTTGGAATAAATGACCCAGTCTCCTTTTTAAGCCTGCAATTTCAGCTTCTCTACAAAAAAATATACCTGGAAGACTGTCCTGTTGCTTGCTCTTACTTTTGCTTGGAGGGTTTCTGAGCTTCACGCCTTACGGCCATTCCTCTCACACACACTTTTTTTTTTTTTTTCTTTTTCCCTGGAGAGACAGGGTGTCTCTTCTTACTAATCCTACTTTTATGCCCAAGGTTGTTAAACAGCTGTCCTTAAATCAGACAGCAGAACTCCCTTCCTTTTTTTCCCCTTCTCAGTTTGCTAGTGAGAGGATTTTGCATACTTTGGATTTGTACAGACAGCTCGGGTATTATTTGGATAAAACTAAGACCATTCATAAATCTGACCAGTGTTTTGTTTCTTTTCATCCCATGACTTTGGTTTTGGCAATTTCTAAGCAAACCATCACTTCTTGGATATTTAATGGATATCTAATGGCAAGTGTTTGCCTTTTTAAGTTAGGGCTCATTCCACTAGAACTGTTGCATTTTCTGATGCTTTCTTCAATGATTTGGACACCAAGTTCATCTTTGAAGCTGCCACTTTGTCTTCAGTGCATGCCTATACTAAGCCTTATAAGTTGGATATGGTTTCTAGGGCCAGAGCAGGTTTTGCTAGGGCCATCCTGCATGGTTTTGTTGAGGGCTCTTCCCAAGCCTTCCACCTCCCCACTCCTTTTCATGAGCTTTTGTACTCTTCCCTAAGGTGAAGAATACTGCAACTGTGATATAGAAGGGCTTAGTACAGTTGTGTAAAATCTTATACAGACATCCTTCTCTTCACTGTTGCAATATTTGGTCCCTTCCTCCATTTCAGTCTGCATTTTCTTCCTTTGGATGTGCATAGCCTCACTTTGTCCTTTTGGATACTGTTCTCTATTGGGGCAGTTCAGTTCTAGGTAACGGTCCATACGTCACCTGTATGCCATACAGGTGTGGGGAGCATGTGTTGCATGAGATGCATGGCACATACAAGACATAAAAGCTTTGTTATATTGGCAGGGCATAAGGCTATCCCCGTAGTATTCTTTACATTCGGGATATCCTGCCAACAGTGAAGAGAAGGACATCTACCTTTATGGTAAGATATTACATGCCTGTACTTGTCAAAGTGCTCTAAATCTGATCTTCAGTGATTTTCTGTATCTACTGATAAACCTTCTAGGCCGTTCCCTTCTTCCAAGCTCCTTCCTTCAAATAAGGACAGCAGAACCATGGAGATGATTGGAAAGAAGGCACTGTATACGCTTCAGCTACTTCAGCCATCAGGCAGTCAACTGCCAGACTAATATGACAAGGTGTATCCTGTCTCCTTTACCAGATTGTGAAGATTGTTTCGGATATGCCCAACTGTGAGGGGCAGGACCTCAGCTCTCTCCTTGCTCAGTTCACATCTCAGGTTGCTAGTCACCATATTTAATGCAGCTGTGATGCAGCTGATGAATCTTCTAGGACTGCCACAATATAAGGACAAAATGATTGACTTCAACAATTGGCTAAGCTTCTGGTGTCATTTAAAGGGGATCCAGTATCTGTCTGCCTGGGACGACATGATCGACGGACCACGATGCTTTGCCAGAGATGGTCTGCACCTATCGCTCCTGGGATTCAGGTTACTGGCTAAGGCTCTTGCCACCCCTATAGTGCCTTTTTTAGGCAAAGTTCATAGGACAAAACCACCACCATAACTGGTACAAGCATGCAAAATCTGAAGGTAATGCTACTCAGTGCTAGAAGTCCAAACCTCAAAATGCACTCTCTCGAGACACTCCTAAAAATGGAGAACATCGATATCCGTGCAGTAACTGAGAACATGGTTCAAGGCTCCAGAGAGCACCCCCTACAATACCAGACTACAACTCTTACCACACTATTCACCATGGATATTCACATCACCAGGCTAGTTGCCCAACACAATGCGTCTGAAATTCTCCAGGTGCAACTAACACTAGGTAAGACTGCAATCCAAATTATAGCTTACTACAGATCCTCCACCATGCCCCAAGATTCTCACTACACCTTTCTAAGCATACTGGAAAATATTAAGATACAACCAAACACCCTAATACTGGGTGATTTCAACTACCCTGCCATTAACTGGGAAAACTACTCGTGTACCAACACCTTTGCCCAACGGTTCTTGGAATTCATAAATTCCAACGCCCTGGATCAACTAATCCATAGTCCCAACAGGGGCTACAATATCCTAGACCTGGTCATTACCAACATGGGAAATCGATGCTCCACACCTATGGTCATCCCCTCATTAGTCAGGTCTGACCATAAGCTAATCACCCTTAACATCCACATCCCACCCCCACCCCCCAGTAAGGAAACCTCCATAAAAAACTTCTCCAAAGCCAACTTCATGCTACTCAAGTCAGAAGTGACAAACTTCATGACACCCATGCAGACGGGAACTGAAAGTTCAACTGCTGAAGCCTACACTAAGGCACTGTACGAGCACATCCACTCATGCATGAATCATGCCATCCCAAATAGAACCAAGATGCTCTCATCCACAAAAAGGAAGCTAATCTGGTGGTCTCCTGCCATAAACAAACTTTACAACAAAAGGAAGAAACTGTTGCAGAAAAGAGGAAAATCCCAGGATGCAAAAAACTCCCTTACCAGCCTCCATAAGAAACTGAGATCCCTCATAAAATCATCCAAAGCTAGTTACGAAAATAAAATTGCCAAAGATTCCAAAGGCAACCACAAGGCATTCTATATAACTATGTGAAGAATCTAAATGGCAATACTCAGATCTGCTGTGAGCTAAAACAGAATGGCATTAAATATACTGATCCCAAGGATATTGCCAGTATCCTGGCAGATCGATTCAGTGCCAACTTCACCCCCCTCTCACCACCTAAATGGCCCATCTCAATACCGGAAGATTGCCAAATTCTGGTAATAATGGCCACACAGGTAAAAACCGCACTCTCCAAAGCTAAGAATACATCATCCATGGGACCAGATGACATCCTGGGCTGTGTACTACATGAACTACAATATGAACTGGCACCTCACCTAAGTGTCATGTTTAATCATAGCCTCACCTCAGGTTTCGTGCCCACTGAGTGGCGCAGAGCTACAGTTATCCCACTCCACAAGGGGGGATCCACCTTGGATCCCGGAAACTACCATCACATCAGTCTGACAAGCCTTATCTGCAAGGCCATGGAGCATATTATCATGGAACTTATAAACAAAGACATTGGCAACCTTCAAACACTGGACCCTACCCAGTTTGGGTTTGTGAAGGGCCGATCTTGTCTCTTGAACCTGATTGACTTCTTCGAATCAGTCTCCAGAGCCATGGACAAGGGTAAGGTGGTCCACACAGCCTATCTAGACCTTGCCAAGGTCTTTGACACCATCCCCCACTCTGGAATCATAGATAAACTTACTAAGCTGGGCATTAATCCCTACATCACCCAATGGGTTGCTAACTGGCTTACTGATAGAACCCAGACTGTAAAAGTAGCCTACTCCAAATCCAGCTCCAGACAAGTGACAAGTGGAGTACCTCAGGGTTCAATCCTGTGACCACTCTTGTTTGGCATCTACTTCTCTGAAGTACAGGCCAACACTAAGGGACTCTGGTTAACAAAGCCCGCAGATGACTGCAAACTGGGAGCCATTATTGAATCCTCAAATTATGTGGATACTGTACAAAAGGGCCTTACAGAAACAGATGCTTGGTGCCAGAGCCATGGGCTCAAGCTCAGTGCCAAGAAATGTATAGTTATCCCCTTTGGGAAAAAACATGTACCCGTGAATTACCATATAGGTGGCAGTAAACTAAACACCAAAAGTGTGATAAGAGACTTAGGGACACAGGTGGACAGTGGTCTCACCTTCGATAACCACATTGCCACAACAGTCGGGAAATCCTTCTATGTGGCACACCTCATCACTAAGGGCTTTTCATCCAGAAAAAAGGAGGTCATTGTCCCACTGTACTCATCCCTCATTAGACCCATTATAGAATACAATGCCCTGTTTGGTATGTACCTCTCAAGACATCTGCAACAACTGGAAAGGCCGCAGAAATACCTCACTAAAAATTCACAGGCTTAAAGCAGATGCCCTACGCTGACCGCCTTAAACTCCAGCTATACTCTGTCGCATATCGTCTACTCAGAGGTGATGCTTAACATACAAGGCCATGTCAAACCCAGAGCTGTTGGACATGCTACACTTAAAGAAATCCCAATCTCACAGAGCCACACGCTCCAGGAATCTAAACCTTGTCATCACAATAAACAAAACATGTTGGAGGGATAGGTTCCTGACTCGGAGACTCCCCAGACTCTGGAATAGATTGCCCATACATGTCAAGCAAAGTGCCTCTTTGGCCCTCTTCAAAAGGAACCTTGACGATTGGAAGGGAGAAAGGAAATTCACCCCGGGGATCACGTCAGCCGCCCTGCTAGACAGGGGTCCAGGGAAGTAAATAGTGTGGGAAGAAATAGCCAGGGAATTGTTATGGCTAGGCTTGTATAGGCCCTAGGGCTGATAGCCTAGTACCAACCTATGAACCTATGCTGCCTATGGCTCAGTGATAAGGCAGTATTCTTGGCTTCGCCTTCAAGCCTTGCCAATTATATCGAAGCAAAGCTTCTGGATGCTAACTTGGATAATTAGAATTTGTCTGGTACTGCTGTGGTGAACCTTTTCAAGACCTTACAGGATCTAGGTAATGTTATAAAAGATTTGAAGCAGATTTGTCTCACCTATTCTGAAGTTTTAAAGGAACTAATCCTAGTAATGCTGCTTTTTTGCATAAACTACCTAAACAGTCTTCCAAAGGTATGAAGGCTTCTTGGTGTGCTTTTTCAGATAAGCCTACTCAAATGCCCAGGCCACAAAAGAAGTCCTTTCTGGACTAATCTGCAGCCATCCAACTGTCCGTCTTCCCTTCCTCTTGGTCAATTTTCATTGTCCATCAGGTCTTCTCTTTCTCTCCCAGTTTGGCAGCTGATTACTACAGATGGCTGTGTTCTCTCCATTATCTGTTAAGGTTACTTTATGGACCTGGAAAACCCCTCTTCCCTTTTCTGGTATTCTTCAACCCCCCTCAAAACAGCTCTCTCTTCAGACTCCGCTTCTTCTGTTGTTCCCCAAGACCTTTCTTGTTTCCTTGGATGTGAAGGACTCCTACCTTTACATTCCTCTCCACCCTCTATTCAAGAAATATTTTCATTTCTCTGTTTGTTCCTCTCATTTTCAGTTCTCTGCTTTACTGTTTGGGTTTTCAACAGCTCCAAGTGTGTTCATCAAATGTCTAACCCCTGTAGTTACCTTTTGTAAGCTTCAGGGCTTTCAAGTATTTTCTTATTTGAATGACCTCTTGCTTCAGGTTCCATCCCATTCCAGGCTGGCACAAAATCTTCATTCTGCCCAGCTTCTGTTGTAAACCTTCAAAAATCAGTGTCGACTCCATCTCAGGATCACATTTTCTAGGCTGCAGGTTCCAGACTGTTCCTGTGCTGGCAACTCTTCTGGCCTCCAGAGTTCTGTCCTTGCAAATTATTTTCTGTTCCTGCTTCCATGTCTTCTCTTCCAGCCAAATTGTTTCTCAGGGCTCTGGGGTTCATGGCCTCCAGTATCCCCATGCTTCCTGGGCAAGGCTTCATATGAGGAAGTTTCAGTGGTACCTAAAATCGGTATGGCTTCAACACCTCCACCTGCTGGACCATCTCTAGTTCCTCTGCTCTCTTGTCTCAAACTGGAATTTCATTGGTAGATTCAGCATCTGTGTCTCAACCTAGGTGTTCTTTTCTACTCTCCTCCGTCATCTCAGGAACTGTGAGCTGGGGTGGAGATCCGCTTCAGAAATTTTGAAGGTCCAGGGCCATTGGTACCTTCAGCAGAGGCCGGATCAAATCAACGTGAAGGAAATGTGGGCTCTTATTCTGGCCCTTCAAGCTTTTCATGCACTCTGAGTTCTGGGTCACTTGATGGTGTACACAGATAACACCACAGCCATGTGGTAAATCAACAGTTGGGGGTGGAGGGCATGAGGTCCTACTGTCTTTGCAGGTTAACCCTTCAAGATGGGAGATAGCCACCACTCTGCAGGTCACCATACAGGCAGTCTGTATACCTTCAGAGTGCAATCTTGTGGCCGATTTTCTCAGCAGGTCCAGGACAGAGCCTCATGAATAGATGCTTCACAGGAATGGGTTTCTTAACATAGTTCAAGTAGGTGAGGTGTTTAAGTAGATCTCTTTGCCTCCCCTTTGAACAGGTAACTCTCTCAGTTCTGTTAGAGTCCCAGGTCATTTGGCTTGGAAGATGGATGCCATGGCCTTCTCTTGGAAGGGAATGTTTCTGTATGCCTTTCCTCCCTTTTCTCCTCTTCTAAAGTTCATTCACAAAATTGCCAAGTACTCTGCAGAAATCTTATTGGTGACTCCCTTTTGTCCCTGACAACACTGGTTCCCCTTCCTGTTCCATCTGGTCAGGGGCATCACACCACATGGATCTTCTTGCAAAGGACAAAGGAACTCTCCTTCACCCTCATCTCTCCATTCTTCAACTGACTCTCTGGGTGAAAGGATTTTGATTCCTTTCCGACACCAGTTTTCTGAGGACATGCTTGGGGTCCTGCTGGAGGCTAGGAAACCCAATGCTAGGAAATGTATATTATTCAAGTGGAAAAGCTTTTTCTATGTGGTGTCTCAAACATCACCATGACCCCTTTTCAAAGGGGGGTCCTTTTGGTTCTTGCCTGTATGTGTGAACTTCTGCATGCTGGCTTGGAATATTCTTCAGTGAAATTCCACTTGTCAGCCATTTCAGCCTGTCTGCCACTTATTCATCCTTTGGCCTCTAGGTTTGAGAAGAAGCAGTTTTTTAAAGGGATCCTAAATATTAGACTTCTCAAGAAAGCCCATTCCACCTTCTTGGGTTCTTAATTTTGTCCTTGAAAAGCTGACTCGGGCTCCTTTTGAGCCTGTTGCTAAAGCTACTTTGCAACATTGGTTGTTTAACCTCTGTCAGAAGGGTATCTAAACTGCAGGTGTTGATTGGAGTCTATCCTGTTTTGGTTTATCATAGAGACAGGGTGTCTGTCTGTACAAATCATTCTTTTATGTCCCATTTGGTTAAGGAATTGTCCCTTCATCAGTCTGTCCAGTTTTTCTTTTATTTCTTCTCCACAATCTGCTAGTGAGAAGGTTCTTCATACCTTGGATTTGTATAGACTGCTTCAATTATAATTCAGTTGAAACAAAGGCTTTTTATAAATCTGATTAGCTTTTTGTTTCTTTTTATACCAGGACATTGGGTTTAGGAGTTGGGAAGCAAACAGTCTCCTCCTGGATTTCTAGGGCCATTTCTTTGTTGTTTTCATGGTAAGCGGTTGTCTGCTTCTGTGATGGCTCTCTCCACTAGAGCAGTGGCTTTCTTCAAAGGTTTAGACATAAACTCCATCCTTAAAGCTGCTACTTGTTCTTAAGTTCACACATTCGCAAAACATTATAAATTAGATGTCATTTCTAGGGCCAGGGCAGGTTTGCCAAGGCTATCCTGCATAGGTTTGTGGAGAGTTTTTCCCCATTATCACCACTGTCTCTTTTGTACCCTCACAGAGACTGAGTACTGCAACAGTGATATGGAAGCGCATAGTATAGTGGTGTAAAAATGTACCACAACAGTAGATATACTTTTCATTGCTGGAGTATTCACTCCCTACCTCCTGCCTCCTTTTCTCTTCCGTTTGCATAGGTGGTATTTTTGTACTGTCCGAGAGGTTACTTTCCTTCCTTCCTTTTTTTTTTTTTTTTTTTTTTTTCCCCCCTCAGTGTACATGCCCTCCTTTCCAAGGGGGTCCTGGCTTTCCTGGGGCACTTCAGTTCTGAGTTGGGAGTGTACGTACAACACATTTTATGCCTTATGCTTGTGCAGGAAGCATACATTTGACATAAAATGCTTCCTGTGTAATAAAGGCTATGATATTGTACCTCTCAACTTGGAAACATCAAAAATCTGGACAAAGGCCCATGTAAAGTAGGTACAACTGTCCAAAAATTGCAACACTGTTTAACATAAAATGTGCGTACATAGTCTTGTAACTCGGCCCATTCCAATGTAATTGTGGGATACCGACATGAAGCAAACTTCTGCCTGGGTTTCCATGCTCATAACGTTCTCACTGTCATGGCCATTGGCTGAAAAAGACTGACAGTAAGTCTGCATAAAGAAAACTATTTGCCAGATTATTGTGTGGCAAGGCAAAAAGCTATACGGTGCATGCACGTTCTTTTGCAGAAGGAGCAAACATAAGACGGGTGGCTAGACAGAATATGCTAGTAAGGTAATAAATGAGAAGTTACGTTTCTTCAGTATCTAACTTTCCTACCTGTCCTGACTGAAGCATGCTTTGAATGTGAACAATCACTAGGGCAAAAGATACCAGACAAGTAAATAAAATAATCTGGCAAACAGTGGTTCTCCAAGCTGGCCCCTTTACTTTTCACTGTAGTGTAACCATTCCCGAAGCATTAGATCAAAGAAAGAACGCTGGAACAGTCAGTAAGGGTTGTTCTGATGAGTCCAGATTGAAAGGCTGCTAGTGCAGGAATCAGGTGAGAAAGTTTTGTAAACTTTCTGCTCATCTACGTTAAAACGCTAAAACAGCTCGTACAATTGCATTTTCTTGCATAATTTGCAAATATCATGCTTAACACATTACTGACTTGGAAAGTGATGATACGTAATTAAATTCTGCAATGGCTTGTCTAACAAAAAATATTAGTTGATTTTTACAAAACCATTAAAGCACCACCTCTCCTTTTCTGGAGCTTCTTTTATCCTAATGTTTCACTGGAGAAAGAGGTTTATATGTTAGGATTTTAAGAAAAAAGTGCTCTCTCTGAACATTACAGAGCAACAAAGCTATTTCACTGACCACAATGACCAAACATGAATTATTAAGCTGAAAATGTATCCAGTAGTTAACACACTGTATAGTCTTACCTACATACATTTCCTGAACAAAAGCAAGTGAAATGAGCAACAGTGGCAGTCCCACTGAGATACAAGTGATCAGTTTAACCACAGATAATTCCAGTCACTCTTTTTGTACTTTGATTCTGTTGGCTCATTGAGTAAAAAAATGTGAAAGCACATAGAGGCTGAATGTGCTATTGCCACTGCTGTGAGCTAGCCCAACTGCAAAGTGTGTCAGTTTAGTGGGGAAAATAGAGACAAAGAAAAGGTCCCAAAACAAAGCAGATTTAACCAGTGAACATTTTAATAATCTCTATGATTAAACATTAAGCTACGGCATGTCAAGGTGCCTGCATTATGCGAATGATCCATCAGAGAGAGAGACACACACTTCGGGACTTGCTCTGAATAAAAGACATCGCATAAACAGGTTCTCAACTCCTAGCCCAAGAAAGCAACATGCATAACAAAGCAAGCATGGATCCATGGGAACAGTCTGACATTCTAAAACTCTAGCAGTCAGCTTCCTAATTCAAAACCACTAGAAACATTAACATAATGTCCACCCACTGTTTAAAACTGAAACTTCCACCTGGCTGCCCTAGTCTCAGAGTCCAACAGGCAGTCAGGCAGTGCCTCACGAAGCTGATGTTATCATGCATGTCTCTGCACAATGATATTTCAGGATATGCTGGCGATACATGATGACATCAGCTGTAATTTAAAATTGTAAATAAAAATAAAATAATCTGTAACTGAAGGGGCCACTTGGAAATTCATGGCACCCCATTATTTCACCCTCAAAACCAGTAAATGCCAAGGAATTCTGTATGGTTGAGAGGTATGTTTCGTATACTGGACAGATGTTGGGCTATCCATAGGAGGAAATCCCGGAGGTGAATACTGCAACAAAAAAAAGGACATTTTACTGTTGTGGTAATATTTTACACAACTGTAGTTTATTAAAGTAGACAGCTCTATCAAAATATCGCTTAAAATGCATGTTGTATAGTTTAAAGCCATACAGTGGTGAAAATGTGCTTTATTTCTTTGAATTTCTGTTTCTTTTAGATTTGCAAGCTGCCTATTTTACATTGTTTTGAATCTGGTTTTAACACTACACTTTTATGTTTTTTGTTTGGTTTAATCTCCAGTCAGGCAATATTTCATCGATACCACAGCCTGTTCTTAAAACTGACAGATTGCCTGTGTTTTGTAATTGCCGAGCATGCAGGTGGAAGTTTTTGGAAAACTACCCTGCTCTGCTGGATTCAGCCCATTAGCTTGCCCATTAAAGTCCTATTGCTAAATAAAGTATTAAAAAGAATGGCTTTCTGACATCTTTTGCCATTTTGTCAGTGTGTATTACAGGTATGTATAATTCAGCCGTCAGATAAGCTTCCTTATAATTGGGTCATGTAGCTGATCCAGAATTGCACATATTGAGCTCATTATCTCTCGGAAATGTTTTTTTTTTTCACGCTTATAAAATAATTTCCACAAAACTTGCCTGAACCTTTACTCCTTTGAACTTTCCTCAACATTCTCAAATATAATATTGTTGAAAGTAGTACATAAATATGTAATGTTGCTTCCCTAATCTAAAGTATTGTTCTAACGTCAAATAATGTTAATCATTATTGTAATATCCCTCTTCCTTTTCATTATTTATATCTTACAGATGTGAACAAAAACCATGACAAAAGTAGAATGGTAGATGTCATGTTCTGCAGATGAAGAGTGGTGTTCGCAATCATTATGTTTACCTGTAATGGGCACCTGTGCTGGTTGCACATATGCACAGCCTTTGTGCGATTCATAGAGGCAAATTGCCCTTACGCTGGTAGCCTTGAATGAACTTATGCAAATGAAGGAGTGATGAGATTAAAATGAGAAATGCTTATGCTAATTAGTCCTCTTTGTACCTGTTTGCGATTCATAATCTTTTTGATACGTTTCCACTTAGTACACAAAGAAGTTTATAAAAAGTGAAATTGTACCTCTTCTGCTTTGCATTTGGTGAAGACGCTTGCTGTTGCTGTCAGCATATTTCTCGGTGTGAGGTACTTGTCTTAGAGCCACAACTCCTTGTGCCCAGTGACGCTTGTAGGCCAAAAAGGTGAAGATTCAGTCAAAGAATAACCTGTCTTAACTTGATAATAAAGAAATTCTTGCTAGCTTTAGAGTGGACAGGGATATTTTAAGGGCTTTGAGTATGTATGTGTGGTCCACAGATGGTAACTGCTGGAATGTGTGGCTTTTTCTATACCTGTAGATTCTAAAGTGTGTGTAGCCCTTATTATACATGTCATGGTGACCTTCCATAGACTGGACACATTAGGTATATCTCGGCTTCTGCCTTGAATACTTTAACAGTTCATTAACATACTCTTGGCACATGTGGATCAATACATCTATTTCCTGGTGTCACTTCAGAACTGGGCCAGAAACATGAGTGCCGTTTAAAGGATGGCATGTTTCCCTGAGGCAATTGGTAGAATAGATTACACCCATGTTGCCATTAGGATCCCATCAGGACTGGGGAGGAGGGGCTGTACCAAAATATCGAGGGCTACCATTCCATCTTGCCAGGTAGCATGTGACTCATGTGGGTTGCATCCCCAATGTGTTGGCCCAGCATTCTGGCAGTGCCAATGATTCCTTTATCTGGCACACAGTCTCATTGTGCCACCTCTTTCCTGCATGGTAAACATCCTAATCAAATGGTTAAAAGGTCACACAGGCAAACCATTCAGTCAAAACTGCAAGCAAAGTCCAGCCAAGCTAGAGTTTTCACTGTTTGATCAAGTATGTTAACTGCTTTGCATGACCTTATAGTGTTCCTCCATATCTGGTAGTGCTGAGCTCTCCATTTTGTGCCGTTTACTATTGTACTCTTTTTCCCTTTTGTAAATATGCCAAGGTTAGAGGTAGATGAGACTCAATTACTAACAGGATAGGAGGCGATGAGATAAAAATAGTGATGTATAACCAATCTACAGGAAAGTCTTCAGGAATAGATGGTATTCCTGTGGAAGTTTGGAAACTAGGAGGGAAGAAAAATGAAAAATATGGAAGGTTCTGTTTAACAGTATTTTAAGAGCTTTTCAAAGTTTAGGCCCTTAAGTTCAAGCTCCTCCTGTACCCTTAATGACTCATTCCCCCCAGAGTACCTCAGATCTCATTTGCCGTTCTGCAAAAAGTATACTGATCTGATTGCTAGAGATCTGCTGTGAGTTTCTAGTGAAGTTGTTGCAAATAAGTCTGTTTATTCTTCTCTCCTCTTACTTTTTCCTCTTTTTCCTTATCTCTGCTTGTATATATTTAAAAGAAAAAAAGGCATTCACCGGTCCTTTCTTGCAGGACTGTCTCCTGTTTTCCCTTTCCTCTTTTTCTGTGAGTTGTCTGATAAACCTTTAAGGTTTAAAAAGTGCACTTCCTGTGGGCACAAGATTCCTTTATCTGATGCCCACGGGGAGTATGTATACAGTCTCAACCAATCTCATCTGGAAACTCCTGTTTCATCTGTGAGGGGTTTCACCCTTGTGTGCTAGCCGACCGCTGTAACAAACTGAATTTGAAAGGCCTGATTCCTTCCTTGCCCTGGCGGTGGGTTCTTCTACTTCAGGGTATGAATCCCTCACCAAAAAGCATAAGGAACACAGGAAATGTTCCCTGGAGAAGTCTGGCTCGACATCCAGCGAACTTCCCAAAAAGGCTCCCAGAGCATCAGATCTGACATGCTCTGATCTGAATAAGTCTGCCGACTCCTCTCCTCAGACTTGCGCTCCTGCTCCTTCCTCAGAGCCGACACCAACTACCTTGCGATCTCCCTTTCGGGACAGATCCCCTAAAATGTCCTCTAGACCACCTTCCACATCTTCTGTCTGGTCTTCCCATAGCCTTTCAGGATCTGAGGTGGATAGGCTTATGAGGCAGTTCCTTCAGTTGCAGATTCAGGTGGGGATTTCACCAGCTCCGTCCCCACCGGATCCTTCAGTCGACGTCTCCTTTTAGGCCTGTTGCTCCTTCTCACATCTGATGACCTGCTTCCAAGTCCTTGGGTCCAAAGGCCCTGAGAGTCTAGGTGTCAAAGCCAGTAGTGATTATCTCTCCAACTCTGACTCCCACAGCTTCCCTGACTCACTCAGCTCCAACAGCGTTGGAGCAGAGTGGCTCTGAGTTGAAGCCTCGACATCTGTTCTGTGGGGTTGACTTCGACTCTGAAGTTTTTGGAGCCGTCGCTTCCCCTCGGAACCTTGGCATTTAACAGCTTGGTGCCAACTCTCCCTTTGGGGCAGACAGCCCATGAGGCTTAACTGCATTCTGCCTAACAGCTTCAGCTCTGGGGAGAACATCTTTGTTGTCTCCAAGCCAGTCTTCCATCAAGGTGGTAGAGAGGGTGCTCTCCTTTCCCAGGAGATCCTCGGCTACAATGCTTTTGGATCCACCCCTTACCTCCTCAATACTGTGTCTGAGACCCCAGGTCTGCTACCTTCGGGACAACTGGTCCAGCAATGTCTCCAAGCCATTCCCCCTTGGAACCCCAGGTCTCTTTCGATACTTCCCCAGAGCATCCCCCCAAGGCAGTACCCTAGAATGGAAGGTGCAAGAGGAGGCATGTGAAGTCTCCCCAAGAATGTCGCAGAAGACACCGATTTCAAGGAAGGGGAAGGGTCTCTGAAATCTTGTGCCAAAAAGGTGGCTGGTGTACCCAAAACTCTACCGTGGAGAAAACTGTGGTTTTGGAGGCTTTCAGGTCCAGCCCATCTACGTCTTTGGTACCCCCCCCCCCACTGATGCACTTGTAACTTAGTGTCAACAAGGGCATGGAAGGAACCTATCCCAAAACGTGCAGATAGGATTCTTAATGCTCCTACAGATTGACCACATTGGATCAAAAGAATCCAGGTAGATGCCATGGTTGCTTCGGCTCTCTCAGGAAAGCTCTACTGTCCATTTCCCTAACGGGGATTTTAGGGCCATGGACAGATTTGGGAAGAGAGTTTAGGCTTTGACCACTTTCACCCTACAAGCGCTTAACTATCTTTCTCATTTTACTTGGCTACAGAGGGATTTAATCAAAGAGCTTTCAAGCTCTTTTCCAGAGTCCATGTCTGACTAGGAATGGAAGGTCTTTTCCTCCAGAATGGCCACTCTGTAGTCAGTTTTCAACGCATCCATGATGTTAATTTCCCACACTGCAAAGGGCACCTCTAGGGCTGCCGGATCTGGCATTGCCATTAGGCATCATACCTGGATGTGGATGTGTGATTTATGCGGAACCTTTCAAGCCATCATTTGTCAATGCACCCTTTGATGCATCGTTATTGTTTGGGCCCACTGTCTGAGACACAATCCCGTTGGGAGAAAGATGGAAAGACCTTGTCTGCCATTGGAATCTGTTTTTTATTTTATTTTTTTTAAATCCACAAAGTTCTCCAGGAATCAGCGTGGTGGTAAAACATTGTGGTTGAAGACGTCTCAAGGTCCTTGTCAAGAATCCCAGGGAGATTTTCCTCCCAGAGGCAGAAAGGGAAGCAATAATAATGGTAGATGCCACCCATACAGCAGAGGGGGGTCCACAAAATCAAGGGTTTTGAGATTCATTCCGTAACGGACCCTTTCAGTGCTCCTGAGGGGGTTGCCTGACTGTCCCTCTTTGTAGACAGTTGAGGTCGCTTATCCTTGCCTGGATTGCCATCACAAACTATCTGTGGGTGCACAGGATCATATCCAGAGGCTATTCCCTTCCCTTTTTTAAAACATCCCAAACTAAACGGGTTCCTCCATGATCCACCCAGTCGGAGGGAGTCAGTAACTTTGGAGATTGCAAAGCTACTAGACAAGAGTCATCCAGTAGGTCCCTCAAGATTCTTTTTAGTACCGAAATAGACAGGGGATCAGAGGCCAGTATTGGGCCTGACATTCCTGAGCAAGTCAGTAAAAAAAATCAGAATTCAAGATGGTCATGGTCCAGTCCATTCTACCTGTATTGTAAATGGACAACTGGATGTGCTCGATAGACCTGAAGGGCGCATACTATCCTATCAGAATGAACAGATGCTCCAGAAGGCATCTCCACTTCAGGCTGGGAGCCAATCATTTCCAGTTCAGAGTTCTCCCTTTTGGTCTCACCACAACCCCCAGGGTGTTCAGCAAATGCATGTTGGTAGTCGCAGCTTACTTGAGACTGCAGGGATTCCACGTGTTTCCTTACCTGGATGATTGGTTCCTCACTGCACTAACCAGCCATCTACTCACTCAAGCCAAGCTTTATTTGTTACACCTAGCTCCTGCATTGGGTATTGCTATTCACATGCAGAAATCACATTTGGACCCTGTCCAAGTAATAGACTTCATAGGAGCGCATCTGGACACCTCCATAACCTTGGCTTTTCTCTCTCCAGACAGAATTTCCGCACTAAGACTAACATCGGGCAGATTCTGTCAATACTGAATCTGCTAGAGAAATTAAATCTAAGAGCATTGGGGTCTATGGCTGACACAATTACCCTGTTGCCTACAGCAAGACTGCACATCAGAATGTTGCAGTGGACATTAGCAGTCCAGTGGTCCTTTAGTCAACATTCCCTAAACTATCTGGTCAAACTTTCAAGAATTGCTTCTGTGGTGGCTTCATTCTTCAGATATCGAACAAAGTCATCCCCCCAAACACCATGTTTGACCACAGATGCCTTCCAGATGGGGGGGTGGGTGGGCATGCATTTCCTGGGACGGATGGTCCAGGGCATGTGGACATTACAAGAGACCAATCTACATATTAACATCCTAGAGATGGGAGCAGTCGTCCTAGTGTTGCAAGCCCTGCACAGCTTTCTTCTTCTAGGGACAATTGTGATACAGACAGAGAATGTCAGTTGGTTGGTACATCAACAAGCAAAGTGGAACCAGGTCTTACCCACTGTGTCAAGAGGCAATGAGAGTGTGGCAATGGGTGATCTCTATCAATTGCTTTATAATTGCAATGCACGTTCCGGGGGAGTGCAACATTCTAGCGGACAGGCTGAGCAGAGTCTTGCTGATGCCTCACAAGTGGTCTCTAAAACAATCAGTGGCAAACACGATCTTTCACAAATGGGGTCAACCCTGCTGTTATCTCTTTGCATCCCCTCACAGCAACAAATGTAGCAGTTTCCTTGCCCTGATACTTCCTCAGGGACAGTCCCCAAGAGATGCTGTAGTTCATGCTTGGCCCCCTGGTCTACTTCCTGTACTCCCACTTCGCCTAGGTTTCTTCATAAAGCGCACAGGTTGAAGAGCAGGGTAATCCTCGTTGCTCCTTTCTGGCCTCGGCAGATCTGGTTCACCTTCCTGTGGTCTCCTCTCATCTGCCCTCCATGGACCTTGGAACCAGTTCCAGATCTACTGCCCTACCCATCAGGGCAGTCGCACCCTGATCTCCCAGGCCTAAAACTAACTGCATTGTTTCTCCATTTCCGATGATGGCTAGACATTCCAGTCTTTCTTCCACTGTCTAAAAGATTTTGATTTCATCCCACAAACTATCCACTAGGAAAGTTTATAAGAGCAAATGGAAGATTCCCCATATGGGTTCAACAGAAGCAGTTGGATCCATTTACTGCTCCCATTCCTGCGGTTTTAGACTTCCTTGTTGATATCTCCCAAAATGGGGCAACTTCCACTCTAAAATTGCAACTGGCAGCCATTTCAAATTATCACATTGGAGAAAATTTTTCATCACTGGCTTCTTCAAAGTTGTGTAAAGCCTTTCTTAGAGGTACCCTCCTGATAAGGATCCCCACCCCTCCTTGGGATCTGACTATGATTCTTCAGGCACTAGTCCATCCACCTGTGGAACCTCTGGCCAAAGTTGATTTGAAATTCCTTTCTTTGAAAACTACTTTTTTTGGTGGCCATCACTTCTGCTAGAAGGGTTTCTGAACGGTAAGCGCTTTCGTCCAAACCTCCTTATTTGATTTTCCATAACGACAGTCAATGTATGTACCAATCCTTCCTTTTTGCCCAAAGTTGCTACAGAGAACAGTAATCCTTCCTAACCTACCAGTTTTCTCTCCCAATTTTCAAAACAAGGGACAGTATATCCATCTATTAGATGTCCATAGACAACTGTGTTTTTATCTGGACAGGACAAAAATCATTCAGGAAGTCTGATCAGTTGTTCATATCCTTTACCAGTATCAGAAAAGGAAGAACAGTTTCTAAGACCATGTTAGCCAAATGGGTAAAAGATTGCATCTCTTCTGTGTATGTATGCACCTAAGGGTGTATCTTTGCCCACACAAAGCCCATTCTACCAGATCCATGTTAACATCTAAGCTTTTTGGTCTAGAGTCTCGATTGATGATATTTGTGCAGCGGCTTCGTGGTCAAACTCTCATACCTTTCTGTCACACTGCAAGCTAGATATTATCTCCAGAAATAGAGCTGCCTCTGGTTCTGCAGTGCTCTGGAATATCCTTGCATGAAGGCCGCCCAAAGTTACTGTAGCTGGGTTCTCTGTCCCACAGGTTGAGGAGAGAATGGAAAATGACAATTATCATTTAAATTAGTTATGTATTCACCATATTTTTCCATCTGTGTTGTCCAATTTCATTCTTCCTGAACCTTACCACCCTCCTTGCCCATGGCTGTGAAAGACCTGACTGATCTGCTTATAGAAACCAAAGTTCATGTTTGATCTCCTGAATGTTTTCTCTTCTTGTAGTTACCTATTTACATGTATACTTTTGTATATAGTCTGAAATATGTTCGCAGCAAACTCGAATTGAGGTAATCTCGGGGAATGAGGCATTGTGGGTAGGGGAGGATCTCGAGCTTCACAGCCTAAGCTTTGGAAAGCGGCTGAGTCGGATCAGTGACCCACAGACTGAGGTAGAATGAAAATGGGCAACACAAATGGAATGTTATGGTGAGTACATAACTTTAGTCCCTCTAAATGATTCTTGTTGCTTCTTAACCATATTTCTCGCTTATTTTCACCCTATTTTTGAATTCCACTTTAATTGTATCCTACTCTATTTTCAGAAGAAACGTCTGTCTTAGTTAAGTAATTCCTGAATAATTCTACTACCCATTCCTTAAATTCCTCTTCGTCAATGAAAGGGTTGCAAGTGAAAGTGCCTCATTTTTATTTCATTAACTTGTATTCTTATTATAGTTATTTGCTCATGATCCGAAATATTTATTGGATGTGTATCAAAACATTCAATTAAATGCACATGTTCCTGTGAAATGTAATTTCTGTCCAGGCTAGCCCAGTTATTGAGCCTTGGAATGATGCAAATTCTGTCTGCACTCCTCCTACTGAATTCACATTTCCATATGAAATGTTTTCAAAATTTCTTCAAAAAATCTACACTTGTTTTGTTATATTTTCCCTTTTAATCACCCCAGATACATCCTAACTGTTGCAAATCAAATTCCAATCCCCACCTATAAGTAATACTGTCTGCTGAAAGCTGATTATTTCTCCCAGAATTTTCTAAAGCTCCATTGTAGCAGTTTTAGGTGAAGTATAAATACATGCCAGTGTAATCCTCCTCCCTTGCCAGCATCCCCTTAGTATTACAAATCTATCATTATCTTTTTCTTTCCTTTTCTATCACTATTTGAGCTCCTGTTGTAATTAATATAAGTATTCTCTTTTTCTTTGTCTCAGGTATTCATCTGAATGTCCGTCCTGAAATCCTTTCTTTGCCAAATTCAAATGCTTATTTCTTTCCAAATGTGTCTCCTGTAGCATAGGTATTTGCGCTCTACATTTTTAAATATAGTTCACTACTCTTTCCTTTTTGTATATATCTTTGAGACCATTCACATTTAAAGATAGTATGGAAATTGTCATTATGATAAGAAGTTACTCCCACCTGTAAGGTATAACATTTTTAAATGCCTAGTGTTAAGTGCATGCACTGTTTGATAAAGGTGATCTTTTAAACAGTTGTTTCTTGTTGTGTCCGTTTGAGCCTGTGTCACATCTTGCAAAACTTTTTGTTTTAATGAAAACACTCAAAAACAAAAAAAAAAAACACAAACCCATGGAACCCCCCCCCAAACTTATTAATACTAACACACAAAACTATGTACGTCTTTAAAAAATGAAATTTAATGCTCCTAATAGGAACAACTGTCCCAGATTAATAGCATCACTCACATGCGTGAATTAACCTGTAACGAAGGTTTTCAATGCTGAGACGCATGGTACAGCCTGTGTTCTTTCCCCAAGTGCTGCATATTTTTGTCTTGTCTTTATTGCTTTCCCAGATGTAGAAAAGAATTTTAATGCTTTCAGAAAACATGATTTCCTAGTCATTGAAAGAAGGAAGTATTCCATTGCTCCCCTTATCAGCCTGTCTGCATAGAAACGTGAGAACCCAGATACACCATCACCTTCCACTACACATACTGCACTGAGAATTTACATGCTAGAGGGAAACTTCATTATTTTCTGTGTTATTTTATTTATTTGGTTTCCCTTAAAACCTGTTATTAAATTAAGAGAATGGTCTTAATCCAGTCATTCCCCTATGCAGAAGTAAGAAAATGCATACCGATTTTTCTTGTGCTCTTTTGTGTAGGTTTTCTTCTCTTTATTTATTGTTCAATGCTATGTTTCATAACATTGAACAAGAAGAAAGGAAAATGAAAAAATAGGGGCAGCTGTTCACTTTGGTATCTGTGTTAAACACGCAAATAACTGAAAAAGCTTTACTTTATATTATGCAATATATGTCCTCTATAATGAAAATACAGTTAAGAACAAAATTTTGTTTTGCTTGCAGTTCGTGCTTTCCTTCCTCTTCTAAGTAGATGTTCTTCATCTCACATTGCTGCAGTCCTTACTTATGGGTAGTCCGCTGTCCTCGGTCGGCCCGAATACCAAAGTATTAGGGTGACGTCGGTCATGGGCGCCTAGATCTGACATCAGAGCGTCAGGGTATAAAGGCGCATGACCGACGTCATATCCTCAGTCTTTTTTGCCGCATGGTCCGATGCAGAAGCAGCGTTGCAAGTGCCGTTCGTTCTGAAATTTTTCGTTTGGAGTTTCAGACCGATACCAAGTTGGGCTAAGTACCCCGTTGGGGAATATTTTTGTTTTTTCTTGCCTCAGTTACTTACCAGATGTCAGAAAAAGTGAATAATTGTATTTCTTGTGGGAAACAGATACCGCATAGGGATTACCACCCGCTTTGTATTCCTTGTTTGGGGCGAGCACGACGTAGTCGGGTGCCGGTTTTGTGCTAGGTTTAATAAGCGCACTATAAAACGGAGGTTAGATTGCGCTAGGTTAGTCTTTGGCAAGAGGTGTAATTATAATATGCCGTCGGATGTTCCGACGCCCGCTTCTACTAAGAAGCGCAAAGACAAATCTTTAAAGCCTAGGCAGGATGATTCGTCCGTTTCGGACGCCGGACCTTTAGAAGCTACAGCTGAACAGGTGGATCCGGCTGAAGTTTCTGTTGAGTCCCAGGGGGAAACTTTGATTTTACAAAATGTGGCCTCTCAGGAGGCAGGTCAGGCTGAAGGGGCCTCTCAGGTTACTATTCTCCCTTCTATGCCTAAGGTGGTTAGGCCTTCTGCTACTGTTTCTAAGGCTCCTTCTAAGGGCAGGTCTGTTTTGCCTTCCTCTGGTGTCAGTTCTGGTTCTTCAGGGTCTGTGCCTAAAAGCACATACTTAAAATGGCAGAGGATTTGATTACTTTAATTAGAGGTTCTATGCCCCCTCCTGATAAGAGGCCCATGATGGAGCCAGAGTTGGAAAGTTTGGAGCAGGCCTCAGATGATTCAGAGTCTTCTACTGAGGACATTCAAGATTTCCTCCTTATTCTGATTCTGATGCAGAGGATTCCACTCCTTCTGCTTCTCCTCCAGAGGATTTTTCATTTTCAGAAACTCTGCATTCCATGAGGGAGCATTTTAAGTGGGAGGGACAGGATTACTCTGATTCCCGGAAGAGGCTTAGGGAGTTCTTGTTTTTACCACAGCATAGACCCTTAGCTATACCTCCGGTTTTGGATGTTGTTTCAGATGTTTTCTCGGAAGCTTCCCTTAATCCAGATTCTGTGCCTCCTGCCCCAGTTAAACCGGACAGGTATTACAGGGTGCCTGAGGCTCATAAATATCTGTATAAGAGTCCTAGGGCGGACCCAGAAACTATTAGTCAGGGGCCTAAGGGTGTTAGAGCCTCTGTTGTTAAGAATCCGGTTCCTCTGGATAAGGAAGCTAGAGCTTTGGATAGATGGGGTAAGAAGGTGTATACCTCTTCTACTTTAGCAATGAGAGCTTTGAACTGCCAGTTTCATATGTTGAAGTATCAGAATTTCCTCCTTTCTCAGCTAAGATCTAAAGTGGATGCTTTGGCAGAGGGCATAGAGTGTAAAGAATTGCAGGATTTAGTGCATGTTTCTGAACAGGTGGGTAAGCACTCTTTGCAATGTGGTTTTGATGCTTTACAGGCTTCTTCTAGGGTGGCGGCCACTGGTTCAGTTATTCGTAGGCACGCCTGGCTTAAGGATCAGAATTTGTCTGAGCATGTTAAGTCTAGAATTCTGGATGCCCCTTTGCAGTCTGAAGTTTTGTTTGGTCCTCCTGTGGAGTCAGTCTTAAAGAAAATGGAAGACAAGGCTAAGTCTATGCAGACTGTTAAAGATTTTTTGCAGGTACAACCTCCAAAGTTTAGTAGAAATTGGCCTACTAAGGGGTGGACTTATCCTTCTTCTGATTCTCAGTCTAGGGGTAGATCTAGGCGTGGTAGGGGCAGAGCTCAGAGTACCTTCAGGCCGAGACAATGGAGTTCGCCTGCTCAATCTGCTGGTGAGGGCAGGGGCCAGTCCTTTCGTAAACAGGCCCAATGACCTGCATTTTCAGCTGCCAGATTCCTCTTGCCTGGCAGCTCCTTTGGGAGGAAAGTTGGCTCTTTTCAAGCAAAATTGGCATTTAGTCACCCAGGACAAATGGGTATTGGACATTATAAACCGAGGTTACAAGTTCTATTTCCATACCATGCCTCCTTTCAAAGGCATGCCAGACATCCCTCCTCGGCAAAGGATAGAGGCTCACAGACAAATTTCTTTACTTCTTCAAATAGGAGCTATACAGCCAGTTCCTCTGTCAGAAGTGGGCCTAGGATTTTATTCTCGCCTGTTTCTAGTTCCAAAGAAAGGAAACACGTGGAGACCAATTTTGGATTTATCTATCCTCAACACTTACCTGGACATTCCAAAGTTCAAGATGCTGACTTTACAACAGCTTTTACCTCTGTTGGGAAAAGATCACTGGATGGTTACTCTGGATCTCAAAGAGGCTTACCTTCATGTTCCTATCAGGCCCAGTTGCAGGAGGTACCTGCGTTTTCGGGCTGGAAATTTACATTATCAGTTCTCTGCATTACCCTTTGGCTTATCTACTGCGCCCAGAGTGTTCACAAAGGTTCTCGCTCCAGTGATAGCATTTTTCAGGCTAAGAGGAATACAGATTTATCCTTATTTGGACGACTGTCTGATTATTGCACAAGAAAAGGACGAACTTCTTCATCTACAGTATGTGATGGCAGTGTTAAGATGCCTAGGGTATTCTGTGAACGAAACAAAGTCCAGTCTAGTACCCTCTCAGGACATGTGCTTTCTGGGTGTGAGACTGAATACAGCTTCCCAGATGGCTTTTTTGACCCTGGACAAACAAAGAAGCCTTTCTCTTTATTTCCAGCAAATGTCTCTACGGTCCAGGCTGACTGCAAGGACAGTCCTTCAAGCCTTGGGGTTCATGGCATCTTGTATTCTGGTGCTTCCCAATGCCAAATTGCATATGAGGAAGCTTCAATGGTATCTCAAAATGTGTGGACACAGCACTGCCAAGATCTAGACACTGTCATTCAGATAATACCTTGCATTCAGAAGGAGTTTTTGTGGTGGGCTCAGGAATGTCACCTAAACAAGGGACTCTCTGTGACCCGCCAGAGGCGAGTCAGATTCTAATGACAGATGCCTCGGACAAGGCTTGGGGAGCACACCTCAATGGAAAATGGGTGCAAAACACGTGGCCTGTCAAACTCCAACATTTGCATATCAACTTGAAGGAAATGTTAGCAGTCCAGTTTGCATTGATGGCTTTCAAAGATTTACTTCGTCCAGGGCAGGTGTTGATTCAAACAGACAACACTACTGTCATGTGGTACATCAACAAGCAGGGGAACCCATTCTTACCCTCTTTGCAGGCAAGCGATGATTCTGTGGGAAACTGCTCTCAATCTACACCTCAATCTTCAGGCAAGGTTTCTACCAGGAGCACAGAACTCCTTAGCAGATGTATTGAGCAGACAAATAGTGGATCCTCACGAGTGGAAATTGGGTCCTCATGTATTTCAACAGTTGACAGTGTTATGGGGAACTCCAGACATAGATCTGTTCGCTTCTCCACTAAATTACCAGTTGCCAAAGTTTTGCACAAAAATGTTTCATCACACAGCTTGGCAGGTGGACGCTCTATCTTTCAGTTGGAACAATCTGCATGTATATGCCTTTCCACCTCTGCCTCTTCTTCCCAAGGTACTTTTGAAGGCCAGACAAGACAAGCCAACCATGATTTTGATAGCACCGGATTGGCCTCGACAACACTGGTACCCACTACTGAGGAGTTTAGTACGAGAACCTCCATGGCCTCTGCCTTTGATTCCACACCTTTTGTCACAAGAGGACAGTCACTTCCTCAATGTCAAGATTCAGTCTCTGCATCTAACAGCCTGGCATATTCTGTTTTAGACTCTGGAGGGTCTCAGCTTCCACAACAAGTTTTGAATGTTATTTTGGAGGCCAGGAGGCCTAGTACCAGGAAAGTTTACGCTGATAAATGGAGGAGATTTTTTATTTGGAGCAAAGGAAAGGACTTTGATGTCTCCAAACCTGATTTAAGTGTTGCTCTTCAATATCTTACTGAGTTATTGGACAAGGGTTTGTCTTTTTCCTCAATAAAGGTCCATGCTGCAGCCATTTCTGCTCACTATGATTGTGACCCTCCTTTATTCTCTCATCCTTGGTTTAAGCAATTTCTTAGAGGGGCAAAGAATATAAGACCCCCACGCAGGGCTCCTACTCCTGCTTGGGATCTCAATTTTGTGTTGGAAAAACTTACTCTACAACCTTTTGAGCCTGCAGCTACTGCCGAGTTAAAGTATTTATCATGGAAAACTGCTTTTTTGTTGGCCATTACCTCTGCAAGAAGGGTTTCTGAATTACAGGCCCTCATGGCAGTGGAGCCTTTCCTGATTTTTCATAAGGATAGGGTATCTTTGCGTACTAATCCTTCCTTTATGCCTAAAGTGGTTTCTAGTGTGGCCTTAAATCAAACTATTCATTTGCCTACTTTTTATGCGAACCCCCAAAATAAAGGGGAGAAAATTTTGCATACTTTGGATATTCACAGGCAGTTGCGTTATTATTTGAGCAGAACCAAGGAGTTCAGACAGTCTCAGCAATTGTTTGTTTCTTTTGCTTTGGGTTCACAGGGTAAACCCGTTTCAAAACAAACTATTTCTAAATGGATTGGGTTTTGTATTTCTTTCTGTTATTCCCATCATGGTAAGGAGATTCCTGCTGGAATCAGGCCTCATTCCACTAGGGCTACTGCTACTTCTACGGCCTTTATAAGGGGGGTAGCTACAAAGACATTTTGGAGGCAGCTACTTGGAGTTCAGTGCATACCTTTTCTAAACATTACCACCTTCCTCTTTATCCTAAGTCTAGGGCTGGATTTGCCACTGCAATTTTACAGGGCATTTTAGCGGCCCCTAATGCTTTATGATTTTTACCATCCTCCCTTTCCCATTGCTTTGGGATTCTACCCATAAGTAAGGACTGCAGCAATGTGAGATGAAGAACATAGTACAGTTTTGTACCTACCATAAATGTAGATGTTCGAAGATCCACATTGCTGCAGTCCAATACCCTCCCTCCTTCCCTCTGTAGTTTGACTTGGTGCTATGCTTTAGGTGATGGTGGTTGTTTGGCATGTTTTTGGGAGGTATTCTGTTTTTGGCTGTGGCCTTTCTGGTTTGGCCTTCTGACATCTGGGGCAAGAAAAGACTGAGGATATGACGTCGGTCATGCGCCTTTATACCCTGACGCTCTGATGTCAGATCTAGGCGCCCATGACCGACGTCAGCCTAATACTTTGGTATTCGGGCCGACCGAGGACAGCGGACTACCCATAAGTAAGGACTGCAGCAATGTGGATCTTCGAACATCTACATTTATGGTAGGTACAAAACTGTACTTTTTCCAAACAATGACATGAAGTAGGCCATATGCTTTGCAGTCCCCTATAAGTTTAACAATGTCAAACAAGTCCAATATTTCCAGGTTTTCTTGTTCCGTTATACTTAAATGTAATTAATGCATTGTAATCTCGCATTTATTCCCCATTTTCTGAGTTGCTTGTTTTCTTCCTGTTTATCTTCATCTCCCAAATGCAGTCTGGTTCATTTCCAATGTACTCTTGGTTCTGCTAGTCAACTTTTTTTCTTCTTCCAAAAAACATCTTTATTAAATTATCAAGTATAACATAGGCAGTCTTAAATTTATATAAATGAAAAACAAACATTGACACCACTTTAGTTGCAAACATTATACATAACAGACACCAATGAAACAACTGAAGTTGCAAACATATACATCACTTATAATCCATCCAGTCATTGTCAGTTAAGCATTATAGGGCTGATTCAAATCCTGCCTCTTAAACCTTGTTCCTTCTGTGCATATATTGTTCCCACAATTCCCATTTTTTCTATGTAGTTTGCCCCGTCCCTTTTCTAAAGATCCCAGTTCGAGTTGCTGTCTCTCTGTTACTATATTCACTACTTCTAGTAAAGATGGTCTAGACTTTGATTTCCATTTTCTAGTAATTGCTTTTTTGGCAGCCACCATAATTAGACTCAGCAAGTTTTTACTATGGCTAGGCAATTCCGATTCTGTATCACAGCTCAAAAAAAATAATCTCTGTAGTGAATCCTGTCTGCTCACCCAGCATCTCTGACAGAGCGGATCGCAGGGAATCCCTAGAGTCTTGCACCAAAAAAGAAACCACCAACTAGTAAATACAAAAAAATGAGCCACACAGTTGAAAAGCACTAACACAAAACTTTACTGCAACAACCCAATGAAAGCAAGTAGAAGTAAGAGCTTTCATAAGGTACAATGACCAAATTTCATCAGACCCATGGAGTGATGAAGTTTGGTCATTGTACCTTACGAAAGCGCTTGCTTCTCCTTGTTTTCATTGGGTTGTTGCAGTAAAGTTTTTGTGTTTGTGCTTTACAGCATGTGTGGCTCATTTTTTTAATCCCTAGGGTCTGCCAGCTCATTGCACTCGCAAATAATATGTACCTAGCCACCTCTTTCTTGCCAGTCACACCTCCAACATTTGCTTCCACCTGAGGAAAAAATTATTTGGAGTGTACTTGGATCACAGGAGGTTACTAAGCTAATGGCCTTAGGGCCCTTACAAGTCTAGCCAAGAGTTTATCCCCAAAAAGAAACCTCAGTCAGCACCTGTCACACCTGTGAGTGAGAGACAAAAATGGAACCCCTGGGGCAAATTTGTGGCTTCCCATCCACTCATCAAGATTGCGCTTGAAGAGGGTCAGTGAGGTACTCTGACATGTATGGGAAGTCTATTCCAGAAACTGGGTAGCCTCTGGGAGACAAACCTGTCTCTCCAGCAGGTTTTGTTGATGTATATTAGATTTAGGCCTTTCAAGCGGGTAATGCACGAGGATTTAGACTTACAGATATGAAGCATCTCTAGTAGGGCAGGGTCCGATATTGCCTTGTAGGCGAGATGCAGATCACCTCTGAGCAATCTGTATGATACCAAGTAGAGTGATAGTGATTTGAGCCTGTCCATATAGGATAGGTGTTGGAGGCCATGGATTTTTTGTGAGGTATTTCTGTGGCCTTTCCATTTGGGTGCAGGTGTTTGGAGCGGTACAAACCAAACTGGGTGTTGTACTCAATTATAGGCCTAATGAGGAAGGAGTACAGAGAGGTAATAACCTCCTTTTTTTCATGATGCAATCCCTTTACTTAAGAGATGAACAAATTAAAAGGCTTTTCTGACCACTGCCGCTACATGACAGTCAAATGTGAGATTGTTGTCAACCTGAGTACCCAGGTCTCTCGCCACAGGTTGTGTGCTTAGGGTGTTACTGTTGATGTGGTAATCAGTAGGGGCTGTGTTTTTTCCAAATGGTATGATAATACTTTTTTGTGTTTAACTTAAGACTGTGACTTTGCCACCAGTCATTTGTTGCTGTGAGACCCTCTTGCAGTATGTTAACATCATTTGGGGAGTCAGTGACAGCATGCAACTTAGTCATCTGCAAACCTGGTCAGCCACAGGCCCTTTTCCTTTGCCTAGACCTCTGAGAAGCAGATGCAAAACAGTAGGGGTCCCAACACAGATCCCTGGGGAGCACCACTAGTGACAAGTATGCTGTCGGAGGTGATGGCTCCTATTTTGGTCTTGTGGGTCCTATTGGTGAGCCAGTTGACCACCCACCTGACGAGTTAACTTTTTCATGATGCTCAAATGGAGTGTCAAAGGCCTTGGCCAAGTCAAGGTAAGCTGTATGTGTGCTGACTTTACCTCATCCAGGACCTTGGTGACAGTCAAATAAGTCAACCAGGATCGACAGGCAAGATCTGCCCCTGAAGAATCCAAGTTTGAGGCATAAAAATACCTATTTAAGCATTTCCAGCAAAGATTCTAAATCTTCTAGACTTTGTTGCATATTTTGGAGATGTACATGTATCCCCCACTGTCTCTTTGTGAATTGCTTATCCAGTCTTTTCCCAATCCTTTCTATGTTCCTCTGATTCGTATAATTATCATGCAATATTTTATATGCTCTACTAATTATTCATTTTTTAATGGCAGCTTCTATTCTTAAATTCTACTAACTACTCTACCAGTGCTGGTCTTTCATTTAGGACCCCCCCCCCGTTTCTTTCTCTTTGTCTACACTCTGCCTTCCCTATCAAAGATCATCAATCTCTAACCTGCAGTCCAAATAAATTCTTGGTCTCTTCCCATTGTGTTACCTTTCCCTTTCTAGTTATTTGCTCTCATTACCTTGGTTCCTTTGACAGTTTTCTCCAATAAATTCCAGCCCCCTCTTGCCTATTATCTGTATCCCCAACCACAGTCATTCTTATTGGCAGAATCTCTTTTCTCCATTCTCGTGCTGGTTTAATTCTTAGAATACTCCCTGCTATTTTATGAATATAGTACTCTGTAGGATTTTTGTTCTCCTTAAGAGTCTGCATTCAAATCCCAATCTCTCCTTATATCTTCCTGTATCATCATCCCTTTCAGCTTTGAATTATAGATGTTATGTAGTCCTATCTCGCCATAATTCTTGCTGGATGGGTTCGGAGCCGATATTCGGCTCCAACTTGGCCAATACTAAAGCTCGAGACTAACCCCTATCCCATGGTGCCTCATGGCAATTCCCCAGATCTCGTTTGCCGCTAAAGCTTCAAGGTTGTCTCCTTACTGGCTAGTTGGCTAAGTAATAGATTTATTTACTAAATCCTGTCCTTTCTCAACTTTTCTTCTTCAGTTACATTCTTTATTACTGTTATCTTTTTTGCGTGACTGTTCTGAGAGTTTTGACCCCTATTTTACCCCTTAGGATTGTACGGCCCGTTTAAGTTAGAGGGCTGTAGTTGCCCATTTAAGTTAGAGGGCCTTTCCTCCCTGAGTGCGTGTCCAATAAAAAAAAAAAAAAAAAGTTTATAATATACAATACTCTTTTCTTTCTCTCACTATCTTTATTGTTACCTTAGTAGTTAGTTATTGTTGTCTTCTCTAGCTACACTATAGTTTTTCTGTCAGAATGTCTAAAGAAAAGGATAGAGAACATAAGGACCATCGCCCTTCGGGGTTTAAAAAATGTGATAGATGCTCTCAAAAGATGTCTTTGACAGTCACACCAGTTGCGTGTACTGTTTAGGTGTAGCTCATTTGCAAGAGCCCTGTACCTTTTCCTATGCGTTTAGTACCAGGGTCTTGAATGAGAGGAAACACAAGCTAATTGATAGGGGTCTTATGACCAGTTCCTTCCAGGAACAGCTGGAAATTGGTCAGGCAGCTCCTAAGTCTTTGAAACGTATATCTTCCACCCCAGCTTCGGAGCCGTCGAAAAAGACCAAAGCATCGGAGCCAAGGAGTTCTGGCTCGATTCAGCTTCTTCCACATTGGTACCGTTGGTCTCCTCAGTGCTGAGGCAACCTTCGGTACCGGGTCAGTTACCTGATATTGACCCTGTGTCACCTACCTTGAGATCTCCTATTTTGGAGAGGAGGAGATCTCCCGTCTCCACCAGATCCTCCAGGACACTATCAGATGAGGACATCGAGCAGGTGGTGAAGAGTTTGCTTTCAGATCCAGCTCTGGCAAAGAAATTGGCCCCTCCCGACCCAAAGGTTTCGGAGCCGACCCTTTTACAAACCACCGCTCCTCCGACTGCTTCGCTCTCAGAGCCAATCACTTCAGTCTTGGATCCGTCTGTTCCAGGGATCCTCCCTGCTTCCTCGGAACCGATTACTCTATCCTCAGTGGCTCAGTCTGGAGCCGAGGGATCTGGGAGCCGACGCTCTCGAGTCTGCTCAGAGGGGGACAGTTACCCTGGGTTTTCTTCGGAACCGTCCTTTTCTCTCGGTGCCTCGGCTCAACTCCGCTCGGCTCCCACATCTGCTTCGGTGTCTTTCCCCCTGGCTAGGAGCCGAACATCAGTCTCCTCCGAGTGGAGGGCTTCTTCAGAGTGGGGGTAAAGGCTTTCGAGGCAATAGAGATGGCTTTATCCTCTACAAAAGCCATACCTTTGGAACCTGTGTCCCACCAGCAGCAGGTAGCAACCTCTTTGCCCCTGCCACCCCCACAGCGTAGGGAACCAGAGACCCAAGCAGCCCCTATTGGAGGTGCCCCCTCTTCTGAGACCTCCCCAGATTATCCCACTGGAGAGCTCCCTTGGAAGAGACTGTGTAAGAGGAAGCATGTTGACTCACCTGAGTCTGGCACTTCTGACACTGATTTGGAGAAATCAGAAGGGTCCTCTAGATCCACCTCTGTGGATGTCTCCTTTTCTGACATCTTAGAAATCTTTACAGAGAGGAGTGACTGGAAGACCTCTAACCCTATTGAGGATGAATCGGTGTATCTAGAGGCCTTTGGTTCCCAACCTTCCACTTCCTGGGTGACACCGCCTTATGACCAACTCTTAGGGGTCATAGCGTGGAAAGCCTGGACCTCCCCAGACTCAGTGGAGCCCGAGGAGGCCAAATAGTCATGACAGCACCTGAAGATAAGGCTTTTCTTACTAAAGGAGTTCCTGTTGATTCTATAGTGGTAGCAGCGGTCACCAAGAAGGAGTTATCTGAAACATCTTATAATATCCATCCTCCTAACAAGGAGTCTAGGACGATGGATAGGTATGGGAAGCATACCTTCTGTTCAGCGGCATTTACTCTAAGATCGCTGAATTACCTTACCCATTTTACACGTCTTCAGAGGGATCTCCTGAAGGAGTTGGGAGATACCCTCCAGGGTTCAGTAGCTCCCAGATCCATGGATAAGGTTTCTGCGCAGCTCTCCACCCTTACGGTGATAGCGAACTCGTCCATGAGGCTGATATCGTATGCAGCGGATGGAAAGAGTAGGGCAGCCTCAGCAGGACTATCCCTCAGACAACATTCTTGGATGCATCTTTGTAATTTGACGGAATCCTTTGTCTTCCTTCACTAATGTCCCTTTTGATGGTCCATCTCTTTTTGGACCCCAGGTGAAAGACACTTTGACTAGGTGCGAGCAGGAAGGGAAAACCTTATCTGCCATTAGAGTCCATTTTTCTCTCCCATCTAGACCCTATCCCAAGGGTAATACAGGAGGGAAAATGTGGTTCCGTAAATCCCAAAAAGGTTTCCCTCGGGCACAAGGTCAACCCTCCCCTAGAGGCAGAGGGGGAGGATATAATGAAAGACGCCACCCTCACGGCAGAGGAGGTCCGCAACATCAGGGAGATAAAGAAACCTTCTCTGATTGTCCCTTCCATCGCACCTGAGGGATTGCCCGACTGTCCGTCTCTGGAAGCAGTTGGGGTCGTCTAACGCTGTACCCAAGCGCCTGGCTAGACATTTTTCAAGATCGTTGGGTACACACCATAATATCCAGAGGTTATCTGATTCCCTTTGTTTCCGACCCCCCAGTAAACTGGTCTCTAATAGATGTGCCACCTATTCAGCTAGACTGTGCAACATCAGAGGTTATCTCATTGCTGCAAAAAATAAGTCATCCAAGAAGTCCCCACAGAGCAAATACAATCTGGAACTTGCTCTCTATTCTTTTTAGTTCCAAAAATGACAGGGGACTGGAGATCGGTTCTAGATCTCAGCAGGCTCAACAAGTCCATAAAGAAATCAAAGTTCCGAATGATCAGTCTGCAGTCTACATTCCCCTTTATTGGGATAGACATTTGGATGTGCTCAATAGATCTTCAGGACGCGTACTACCACATCAAAATGGAGAGGGCTCCAGGAGACACTTACGCTTCCGGCTGGGAGCCAGTCATTTTCAGTTCCGAACACTGCCCTTTGTTCTCACTACAGCCCCCAGAGTGTTCAACAAATGCATGGCAGTGGTAACGGCTCACCTGAGATGTCAAGGATTCCAGGTGTTTCAGTACCTAGATGACTGGTTCCTCACTGCTTCCACCAAGCATCAACTCATCAGAACCAGGGGCGAGACTTTATCCTTGTGCGCCAGTTTGGGCATCACAGTCACCCTAAAAAAATCAGCCTTATCTCCTTCGCAGCACATTGTATTCTTAGGCTCAGAAATAGACCCAACCACCATGTCAGCAAGGCTAACACCAGAAAGAGTACAGTCTCTACGCAATCAAGTCAGATCCTTGATAAACAGTCGCAAAGTTCAGGCCAGGGTAGTCCAAGTTCTAGGGACTATGGCTTTCTCCATCCTATTAGTTCCTCTAGCCCATCTGCACATGAGAATACTTCAGTGGCTGCTATTTGCCCAATGGTCGATGTAAGACCTTCCATTGTCTCATCAGATTTTCATAACAAACACTTGCAAAAAGGATCTGACATGGTGGTTGCATACAGAACAACTTCTCTTAGGTCGTCCACTTGTTCCTCCCAAAGAGAAATCAGTTTTGACCACGGACACTTCCCAGATAGGATGGGAGGGGGCATTATCTGGGAATGACAGCCCAAGGTACTTGGCAGAACCATGAGAACCACTTGCACATCAATGTTCTGGAGATGAGAACAATGTTATATTTGCAGCTCTCTTCCCACCGGGACAATTGCGATCCAGTCAAGACAACATGTCTGTCATGTGGTACATAAACAAGAAAGGGGGAACCAAATCTTACCCGCTTTGCATAGAGGCCTTAAGAGTTTGGAAATGGGTGATGGACACTCAACATTTTCTGTTAGCAACGCACATCCCAAGGAAATCCAATGTGATAGCAGACAAACTGAGCCGAGCAATTCTGATGCCTCACGAGTGGTCCCTGAATGCAGAAGTTGCAAAAGAGATCTTTCACAGATGGGGCCAGCCATGCTGTGACCTATTCGCCACACACCTGAACACCAAATGCAGCAGCTACTTTGCCCTAATTCCCCATACGGAGATGTCACCCAGAGATGCTCTAGTCCACGTTTGGCCCCCGGGACTTCTTTACGCCTTTCCACCCTTTCTTCTCATCCCAAAGGTAATACAGGAAGCAAAACAGTGGAGGAGTACCCTGATCGTCATCGCTTCTTACTGGCCTCGACAAGTATGGTTTCCCTTCCTGTGGCCCTATCTTTTGGAGGAACCATGGATTCTGGAACCATCTCCAGACCTCCTGATTCATCAATCGGGGCAGTTCCACCCCACCATCCACACCCTCAAATTGACAGCATGGCTGCTCCAGTTCCAGGAAATAGCCAGGTGCATCTCCCTCTCCCCTTCAGTCAAACACATTCTGATCTCATCCCATAAGCCTTCCACTCGGACGTTATACTCCAGCAAATGGAAAAGGTTCTCTATTTGGGCTTCAAACCCAGGACTAGATCCTTATGCAACTCCTATAGAATCTATTTTATCCTTCCTTGCGTCAATTTTTTATGAAGGAGCTGCAGCCGCTACAGTCAGAGTTCAGTTAGCTGCCATTTCTTATTTTCACTTTGGCTTCATGGGAAATCCCATCATGTTACACTCCTTGTGCAAAACCTTTTTGAAGGGAGTTCTCCTTCTCAAGCCTCTGATCAAACAGCCATCAGAACCCCCTGGGACCTAAATTTAGTTCTCACATCATTAATGTCTGCACCCTTTGAGCACTCTTCTTCATTAGATCTGAAATTATCTTGGAAAACACTATTCTTAGTAGCCATAACCTCTGCTAGGAGAGTCTCAGAACTGCAAGCCTTACTGTTCGACCTCCTTACATTATTTTCCACAAGGATAGCCTCACTCAGGACAAACCCTTCCTTTCTTCCCAAGGTATGCTCAGAGCATAATCTCAACACTACTATTAAGCTACCAGTGTTTTTTCCAAACCATTCTAATAAATCTGAGTACAGACTACACCAATTAGATGTTCACAGAATTCTCAGGTTTTACTTGCACAGGACAAAAGAATTCAGAAAATCAGATAAATTATTTGTGTCCTTTTCGGACAAAAAGAAGGGCTTGCCTGTTTCTAAGGTTACTCTTTCAGATTGCATTTCCTTTGCTTATCAAACTACTGGCAAACAATTACCCAACAGAGTAAAAGGTCATTCTACTAGGGAAGTATCTGCTTCATGTGCCTTTAGATATAGGCTCCCAATTGATACTATTTGTGCAGCAGCTACTTGGGCAAGACCACATATCTTTGTCACTCATTACAAATTAGATTTGACCTCTTGGGACAGGTCATCCTTTGGGTCCACTGTGCTGAAGAGTCTCTTCGCTTGAGCCACCCTGGATAAAGGTGCTAGGGATGTTGTCCCATCCAGCAAGAATTACGGCGAGATAGGACTACATAACATAAAGAAGTTATGTACTTACCATAACGTTCCATGTTTGTAGTCCATCTCGCCTACATTCTTGCGTCCTTCCCTCATACCCCCTTCCTGTTTCTGGAGGATCTGGTGGACTACACTGGTGCTGTCTGACCTGGTTGTAGTTGTCCACCTGGCATGATAATTTTTGTATGTATGTATACAGTTTCTGATAATTTCATACCTGCTTGGTACTTATTGCTTTCTTGCAAACAAGATCTGGGGAATTGCCGTGAGGCACCATGGGTTAGGGGTTAGCCTCGAGCTAATAAAAGCTCTCGTGCTTTAGTATTGGCCGAGTCGGATACGAATATCTGCTCCGAACCCATCCAGCAAGAATGTAGGCGAGATAGACTACAAACATGGAACGTTATGGTAAGTACATAAAGCTTTCTTACGATGCCTTTAGTTATTATCTGCTCATCCCAATGA